>NC_057806.1:278212495-278212852 GCF_018294505.1 Triticum aestivum
TTCGCCTAAGTTTGAAAAAATCCTACCGAGTGGAGAGCAAACCTCCCACTCGGGGGCTTAGCTGCAGTCCAGCACTCGCCTAAGTTCTCTCACCTAGAGACTTAGCTGCAGTCCGGCACTCGCCTAAGTTTGAAAAAATCCTACCGAGTGGAGAGCAAACCTCCCACTCGGGGGCTTAGCTGCAGTCCAGCACTCGCCTAAGTTCTCTCACTTAGAGACTTAGCTGCGGTCCGGCACTCGCCTAAGTTTGAAAAAATCCTACCGAGTGGAGAGCAAACCTCCCACTCGGGGGCTTAGCTGCAGTCCAGCGCTCGCCTAAGTTCTCTCACTTAGAGACTTAGCTGCGGTCCGGCACTC
>NC_057806.1:278213094-278387268 GCF_018294505.1 Triticum aestivum
AATTCTCTTACAAAGAGACTTAGCTGCAGTTAGCACCTGCCTAAGTTTGAAAAATCCTACCGAGTGGAGAGCAAACCTCCCACTCGGGGGCTTACCTGCAGTCCAGCACTCGCCTAAGTTCTCTTACGAAGAGACTTAGCTGCAGTCAGCACTCGCCTAAGTTTGAAAAATCCTACCGAGTGGAGAGCAAACCTCCCACTCGGGGGCTTAGCTGTAGTCCAGCACTCGCCTAAGTTCTCTTACGAAGAGACTTAGCTGCAGTCAGCACTCGCTTAAGTTTGAAAAATCCTACCAAGTGGAGAGCAATCCTCCCACTCGGAGGCTTAGCTGCAGTCCCGCACTCGCCTAAGTATGAAACGCTTCTCATTTCCCAAGGACGACGAGAGGCAGGTCGACCGCCACCTTCTCCTTCGGAGCTGCACCACAGACACAAAGTTATTTCGAGTGAAGATCAAATCCCACTCGACGGGTCATCCACAAAGAGATTCAACGACAAATCAAGTTCAAATAAAGCCTAAAATATCCGAGAGACCTCAGATCGAAGTACTCGAGCCCACAGCTCGACAGAGTTTAACTGTTACACTTCCACTCGGCATTCCGAGGCAAATTTAAGGCAGAGTTTAACGGATTACAAAATACACTCGGCATCCCGAGGCAAGTTTTTTCATTCCTCAGGTGGAGGAGGACTGGCAGGGGTGACAAACTCATCCAAGTTGATCCCATCTGTGATGCGGGTAGCAGCAGCAATAAATGTCTCCATGAAGTCCTGGAAGTTGTGCTTCCTCGTGTTGGCAACTTGGATGGCGGCCAGCTTCTCCTCCCGCACCTCCTTGCAATGGACGCGGACCAGAGACAGAGCCACGTCGGCACCACACTGAGCTGAAGACTTCTTCCACTCTTGCACTCGGTCAGGGATTCCGTTGAGTCGAGTCATCAGAGACTCGAGATCATTCTGGAGCGTGGACTCTGGCCAAAGCGTCGGGTCGATCCGCGTCATGGCGACCTTCAGTCGAGCCAAGTAATCCACGACGCCCTCAACGCGGGATTCCAGTCGGAGCAGGTTCATGGCAGCTTCGTCTTGCACCGGAGAGTTGATTGGATCCAAACCTGTTTTGATCCGCCCGGTCTCCTCTTCGAAGTTCTGGCAAAGTTCTACATGCACAACCCAAGGATAAGTCGAATTTCATAAAACTGAGTCGACACAAAAAGAACCAGTCGGAACTGATTGTGCACCTTCGAGCTTGATGTACAGCTTCTTGGCAAAGCTCCTCAAGTAGCTCTCCAGGTCGTCTCTCCTGCGAGCGATGCTTTCCATCTTCTCGCTCAGGGTGAGGTGCTCCTTCTTCCAACACGAACACTCCCTGTTGGCTTCCTTCAGAGCGGTCTTCAACTTGGTGTTCTCCCCTTCTAATTGGTCGACCGAAGCCAGCTTCTGCGCGGACAGAGCGGTCTTGTCATCAGCCTCCTTACGGGCAGCAGCCAAGTCCTGATCCTTCTTCGCCAGAGCTTCTTTCAGTTTTTCTGCAAAAATGATGATTGAGTCGGAGAAAGCGAAGAGATGCTCAAGCCTGAAAACTAACCAGTCAACAAAGGCGTCTTACCTGCGGCGCCGTCTCTGACCTTCTGCAGCTCCATCCTGGCCAGCTCCAGATCGAGGTTCATTTGAATTTGCTGCTTCTCCAGGTCAGCCAAGTGGGATCCAAGATCACAAGACTTCTAAAGTCGAAGGGGAGGAGTTTTAATCTCAGTAAAAAAAGGGAAGAAGAGCAACAAAGACAATAAATACTAAGACTACGGTCGACTGCCAGCAGTCCACCATAGTCTCGGGGACTAACCTAGTGGGTGCACTTAGCATGCCCCCACCGGTTCCTATCCCACCCGACCGACCCCCGAAGTCGAGTCAAAGACCACCCGACCGACCCCTGAAGTCGAGTCAAAGACAAGTTGCTTCCGAGCAGCTAATAGACAATAAGCCTACACCCAGTAAAAAAAAAGAAGAGAGAGAAAGACGTCGACTGCCCGCAGTCGACGGGATACCGTTCCATTCGACATGGCCCAATCAGACAGAGCGAAGAAACTCAACTACGACTCAATTTAAAGACTACAGCCGACTGCCAGCAGCCGACCGTAGTCTCGGGGACTACACCCAGTGGGTGCACTTAGCGTGCCCCCACTCGTCCAAAAAAAACCCAGTGGGTGTACAAACTTAAAGATCTTCGGAAAAGAGATTCTTCAAAGAACATACCAAAACAGACCAAGTGTTGAAGCCGACTGACCTAGACATTGCTCTGAATAGCCGAGCTTGCGTCATAAGCCGCCTGGCAAGCCTCCCGAGCCACTTTTACCTGTTCCATCATGACTCCAGCCTGGCGTACAGCCTCCTTCGCAACAGCCGCTTGGTCCTCGGGGATGGGGTACGCAACAAAAAGCGAAGACGGATCTGCAGTCGACGCTGAAGGCTGCACACTCGTCAAAGGAATAGCGAAAGTCACGGAAGCCCGAGTGGGTTCGCCATCATCCCGAACTGCAGCCTCATGCGCGGGAGTGGATTGCGGAGTCTTGCCAGCCAACACCTTCTTCTTCCTCTTCACCCTCAGTGGTGCGTTGTCGTCGTCGTCCGGAAGGTCGATAACATGAGGAGGAGCTGCAAGGAAAACATTCAATCGACCAATGCTTCAGTCGACTCGTAAGCAGGACGACAGTGATCGTACCAGGGTTGGAGGTGGCAGCGTCCTCCATCTCTTGGTCGTCGTTCCTGGCGGAGACCTCAGAAGTTGCACCACTGCAAATCTCGAAAGTTAGTCAGTTGGCCCAGTGAATCGACCAAGGATCCATCCACAGTCGACAAAGGAAAGCAAGTGTTGTTGTTACCCCGAAATGGTGGGAATAGCTATCCTTCATCTTGGGCAAGGCCTTGGGCGGCTTAGATGGCGCCGTTCGTGGGTGCTTGGGAGCCTTCCCGGTCGGCGGTGGAGAAGAAGTCCGAGGGCGTTTCGACGACTGCCCAACAGGAGCGGCCGCCTTGCCACGTTCCTGCGCTGGATCATGGGCGAGCTTGGACCGTCCCTCTGGGCAGAAGGGTTCAGCCTCCTCCTCCTCTTCACTAGAGAAGATGTCGTCGCCCTCCTCTCCCTCACCGTCGGACTCCCACTCGACCTGGTCGTCCTCGCTCTCGCCTCCGCTCCCCTCACCTTCCTCGGTCGGCCCTTGTGCCCCGTTGGGCGTCGAGTACATCTCAGTGGTAGCCTGGAGGACAACGGACAGGACGAAAGTCAGTCGACGTACACAAAGAAGACTAGTATAGAAGGCCAGATATCCGACACAAAGACATACCTGATCCACTTCATATGAGTTGTCGAGTGGAATCACCCTTCTGGCTCCTCGGGGGTTGTCTTTGTTCCCCGTGATGCTTGACAGCCACCCCTCCAGCATCTCATCGGCGACCTCCTCCGGGTGGATCCGAGTGGTGTCGTCAAGGCCAGAATACAGCCACATCGGATGGTCTCGCGCCTAGAGCGGTTGGATGTGCCTCTGGAGAAAGACCTCTAACAAGTCCATCCCAGTCACCCCCTCACGGACAAGTTCAACCACTCGACCCGCCAATACCTTGACTTGGGCACTTTCCTCCAGCGTGACTTTCAGAGAGATAGGCTTCTCGGCTCGGTCGAGTGAAAAAGGAGGAAGACCGGTCGACTGTCCGGGGGTCGCCTGGTCCTGGCAGTAGAACCAGGTCGACTGCCAGCCGCGGACCGACTCTGGGAAGGTGATAGAGGGGAAACAGCTCTTCCCCCTCGTCTGGATCGCCAAACCCCCGCACAACTGGATGACTTGCGTCTTCTCGTCACTCGACTTGGCCTTCTTCACCGACTGAGAGCGACAAGTAAAGATATGCTTGAAAAGCCCCCAATGCGGACGGCAACCCAGGAAGGCCTCGCACATGGAAATGAACGCGGCAAGGTAGACTATGGAATTGGGGGTAAAATTATGGAGCTGCGCTCCGAAGAAATTCAAGAAGCTCCGGAAGAATGGATGGGGAGGCAGAGAAAACCCTCGGTCGATGTGGGTGGCAAGGAGCATGCACTCACTGTCGCGGGGTTGCGGCTTGATCTCCCTCCCCAGGAGACGCGCAGCCTCGTGGGGAATGGCTCCTTCCTCGACCATGTCGTCGAGATCTTCCTGCCGGAGCACCGATGGCATCCAATCGCCCTGAATCCAACCCTTGGGCAGGGTGGTCTGGGAGGAAGATCCACCTCGCGAAGACTTCTTTCCTTTCCCCGCCACCGCCGCCTTCTTCGCGCGCTCCAAAGCAGTGGTCTTGCCCTTCACCATCGTCGCCGGCGAGGTCTCGCACGGGCTAACAACGCTAGGGTACGGCCGAGGGTCGCAGGAGGGCTGGCGAAGGGAGAGAGGAAGAAAGAAAGAAGGAAGCAGAAGAGAAGCGCGCGGCTTGGAAACCCCTAGCCGGCAACTTATAAGTGGCCGCTCCCGAGTGGCTGACCGGTAGGCCCAGGCAGCCCAGTCAAATCCCGCAACGGACGCGCGCGCAGTACGTGGCGAAAAAGGCGACGCGAGGATCGAGGAGTTTCCGCTTTATCACTTCCGATTACTGCGGCTGCTCCCGTCCCGCGCGCTTCCCAAAATCCAAATCCCGTGAGATCCGCGGGCCGCAGAACCGCTTGCCAAAAACAGAGTATCCCGCTCGTACCAACACTCGGCATGTCGCAAGCAAGGATATTCACTCGACGAAGGGCTTGGAATGGATCAAGGCGACTGAAAGAGGTTGGTGACGTCGTTCGCGACAACTGACCCTGAGTGAGGCACTCTTACAGCCCCGAAGAACCGGTCGGAAAGGATCCCCAACTCTTCCCCCACTCTAACCTCGATCCATTCGGGGGCTAATGATGAAGGTGAGCGCCTAGGGTAGGAGCACGAACCCGTCCCAAAGAGTCCTACCCAAGGACATCCCTAGAAGAAATCACCCATCAATCGACTTGAAGGTACTCCACTCGACGGGTTCAAGACACTCGACCAAGAAGCTACCACTCGACCATGAAGCTATTCACTCGACTGCCAGGAGACCTACAGTCACTCCGTAGGCAAACGGTCAGCTGTTAAGTAGTCTTCATGGTCATTACAGCACTTTATTAGAGGCATTACCAGTAACGCCCCATCTTAAATGTACTTTAAACCCTGCATTACTGAGGGCAGGAGGGGGCCGGAGAACTCTATATAAGCCACCCCCCTCCTCAGTAGGGAGGGTTCGCACCCCTGTAATCTATACACGCATAATCCAGTCGACCGCCTCCGGGCTCCGAGACGTAGGGCTATTACTTCCTCCGAGAAGGGCCTGAACTCGTAAACCTCGCGTGTAACAACTTCCCAATAGCTAGGATCTCGCCTCTCCATACTCACCCCCCTACATCACTGTCAGAGTTAGAACCACGACAAGCGATGTCGAAGTCAATGAGCTCGGTGTGGTAGTTGTCGCGTGCCCCGAAGGTGACAGGGAGGTGGACCTGCCCAATCGGGATCGTGGAGCCGTCGGTGATTCCGGAGAAAGGCTTGGTTGGCTGAAGCTGGCTGTAGGGCACTTGGAGATTGTTGAATGTTTCCACGGACAGGACGTTGAGCCCTGCCCCGCCATCGATGAGGGTCCTGGTGACCACCACGTTGCTGATGATTGGGGAACAAAGCATCAAGAGGACTCCGGCTATAGCCGCACACTTGAGCCGATCTGCTGAGCTGAACGTGATGGCACACGCCGACCACCTAAGAGGGCGCGTGGCTTCGAGCTTGGGGAGGACTGCATTCACTTCGCGGGCGAACTGCTTGAAGATGCGTTGAGAGGCTGGGGCTTGAGCCCCGCCCAGGATGCAGGCAATCGCGCGCGGCTCCTGGAAGCCCCCAGCCCCCTTGTCCTGGTGGCGGTCCTCGTTTCTCCTTGGCTGCGGCGGCAGCGGAGGGAGGCCTGCGTTGCCTTGCGGGCGATCCTTGCGAGGCTGATCCCTCCAGTCTCCCTCGCGAGGCGGGTCTTGCCAGCGATCCTCGCGAGGTTGATCGCGCCACCCTTGGTGCGGGCCACAGTCTTCCCAGCGTCCTGCGTTCCTTCCTCCTCCTCGACCGTAGCCCCGGTCACCGCGGTCGGGGCGACGGACGATCCTTCCTTCTCGCACGGCTCGGAGCTCTTGACATTCGTTGGTGTTGTGGGTGTGGAGGTCGTGGTACACACAGTACCGACTGCCCTTGGAAGGTGCGGGCTAATCTCTGCCCCGCTTGGTGTCTGGTTCTTCCGCGAGCACGGCAGCCCCCTTGCGCTTCACATCCTTGGCCTTGGGCTTCTTCTCTTCTGGGTCTGCGGCAGGCAGCTCAAGGAGGGAGAGACGCCCTTCCTCAGCCCTGGCACACTTGGTTGCCAAGTTGAACAGCTCCAAGGAAGTGCATAGGTCATCATGCATCGCCAGCTCCTCCTTCATCTTGACATCGCGCATGCCGTCGGAGAAGGCTGAGATGATGGCCTCCTCTGTCACCTTGGGAATCTTGAGGCGTGCGTTGTTGAAGCGCTGGATGTACTTCTGCAGGGTCTCCCCGGGTTGTTGCTTGATGCGGCGCATGTCGCTCACGGTGGGTGGCCGGTCGCGAGTACCTTGGAAGTTGGTGATGAAGCGGGTGCGCATCTCGTCCCAGGAGGAGATCGTGCCTGGAGCCAGGTTCAGGAGCCAGGTGCGGGCCCCGTCCTTGAGCGCCATGGGAAACCAGTTCGCCATGACCTTCTCGTCTCCGTTGGCAGCTTCGATGCCCAGCTCGTAGAGCTGGAGGAACTCCGCAGGGTCAGCCATGCCATCATAACGAGGAAGCATGTCTGGCTTGAACTTGCCGGGCCACGCGACGCTGCGTAGCTCGGTGGTGAAGGCACGACAGCCTGCTGTGGCCACGGGAGGCCTTGAGTGATGGAGAGCTTGGTCTTGCATGTCCCCACGCGCTGCAGCTGGGAGCAGCGCGGGGTCTTGACGTGCGGGAGCAGGAGCATGGTCGCGACGTGCTGGAGCAGGGAGCGCCCAGGCAGCTTCTTGCTGGCGAGGGACTTCTTGGCAGCTCTGCTCTTGCCGCGCTGGCACCTGATGGAGCGGGTTCCGCCCAGGGGCCACGCGCCTTGGAGCCATGGCGCCTTCTTGAGGAGGAGGCGGCCGGGGCGCCGCCGGAGCCTCGTCGCCCGCGCGGGGCGGGGTGCGGTGCAGCGGGACGGACGGCGCAGGAGAGCCCCCTGCGGCGCGGACAAGCTCGGCGACGTGGTCGAGCCATTCTTCGTAGACGTCGTCAACGGGACGGTAGCGCAGGAGCTCGTTTGCCGCGATGAGCGCAGCTCGAGCTTCCATGGGTGCGCGGAGCGCGCGGGACGAAGAACCAGCTGGGGTGGCGAGGGAGTAGCGATGCGGCCGTCTTGCCATACGGACGGATGCTGAGATGATGCTCTTCTCGTCCCCCGCCGGGCCGGTGGCGGCGTTGACGGCAGGTCACGGGGAACGGCGAGGACGCCCGCCGACAGGAGCCGTCTGGGCGACGCGGGAAGCGAGAGCGGCCCGGCGCTCGGTGCGGGCCCGACGAGCATCAGACATGGGCACGATGGTCGGAGGAGAACGGGGTGGTGGAAGACAAATTCTGGCGCACCCCTACCTGGCACGCCAAATGTCGGATTTCGGGTTCCGGCAGACCCTTGAGGTTCGAACACTAGGGTGCGCGCGGAGATTTTGCCTTCTACCTACCTGCACCCCTCCGCCTCGCTAAGATCTAAGCTATGGAAAGAACAACGCAAGAGACACAGGGTTTATACTGGTTCGGGCCACCGTTGTGGTGTAATACCCTACTCCAGTGTGTGGTGTGGTGGATTGCCTCTTGGGCTAATGATGATGAGCAATACAAGGAAGAACAACCTCGCGAGGGTCTGTTCTTGGCTGGGGCGATGAACTGCTGGGAGGAGTTCAGTCACCCTTCTCTCTCTCTCTCTTCACAATTGTTGATCTGATTCGATCTCCTCTCTACTCGATCGTTGGTCTCGATCCCCAACCTCTCGATGCTTGGTCTCCATCTCCTCTCTACTCGATCGTTGGTCTCAATCCCCAACCTCTCGATGCTTGATCTCCATCTCCTCTCTACTCGATCGTTGGTCTCGATCCCCAACCTCTCGATGCTTGGTCTCGATCTCCTCTCCTTCGATCCTGTGGGTGGCTGGTCCTATTTATAGAGGCCCTGCTCCTCTTCCCAAATATCAAGCGGGAAGGGAGCCAACAATGGCGGGCTAATTTGAAGGGGGACAGCTAGTACCAGCTATCCTGACAAAAGTAGTCTTCGCCTGCACAAAGCTCTGGTGGTGACACCGTCTTGGGCTCCACAATGACCTCCGCCTTGCAGTCCTCCTGGTCTTGGTCTTGTTGCACCGAAATGGCAACCTTTGCCTGATGCCTCGGTACACCGCGGCTGCGCTTACCCCTTTGCACCAAAGAGGAAAGGAGGACACTGCGCGGGCTGGCACCCGCCTGGCGCCCTTGGTCGTCATGGCTTGCGTCACGGGCACCTCATGAGGTACCCCGCCTTGATCTCTCCGCCTCCTCGCGAGCCAGCCTAGTGAGGCCGTGCCTGAGGAAGCTCCGCGTCGTCCACCCCGCGAGGCTTGGCCCCTCGCGAGGGTCTTGGGTCTGTGTTGGTGAAGATGGGCCGTGCTGGGCCCCCCTTTGAGCCACGCCGCAGGCAGGCAAGTCTGGGGACCCCCGTTTCCAGAACGCCGACAGAGGCCGAACTCCCTAAAGAGTACGGCACATATTCAAATTGGATCATGCATTTTGACAGCTCCAAGATGTTGGCCGGACTAGGGGCTGGTGTCGTTTTGACGTCCCCCACAGGAGACACAGTTCAATATGTACTCCAGATTATGTACACGGACTCCAACAATGCAGCCGAATACGAGTCCCTTTTACATGGTCTCCGGATGGCAGTATCCATGGGCATTCAATGCCTAGAGGTGCGCGGGGACTCGAACCTCGCAATATCCCAAATAAATGGAGACTTCGATGCCAAGGATCCAAAAATGGCAGCTTACCGCAACGCCGTCCTAAAAATGTCAGCTCGATTCGAGGGGCTTGAATTTCACCATATAGCCCGGGAAAATAATTAGGCGGCAGATGTCCTGGCACGCATCGGCGCAAAACGCGATGTAGTCCCCCCCAACATCTTCTTGGAAAGGTTGTTCAAGCCATCCGTAGTATGGGAACGGGAGCCGAACAATAACAGCCCGGACCCAGCCGCACTGCCCGACACCGAACATTCTGACACAATCGGAGGCTCTGCCAATGAAATAACACCTTCAGCCCATGTAATAATGGCCGTCATCGCCCCGTGGACAGAACATTCCTCACCTACCTTACTAGGCAGGAACTCCCCGAGGACCAAAATGAGGCACGCTGCATAGTGCGGCGATCCAAAGCCTACAGAGTCCACGAGGGAGAGCTTTATAAGAAAAGCACTACCAGAGTCCTTCAAAGGTGCATCTCCGAAGAGGAGGGGCGGAACCTCCTGGCTGAAATTCATGCCGGACTGGGCGGTCATCACGCTCCAGCTCGGTCCCTTGTAAGCAAGGCCTTCCGTACAGGCTTATATTGGCCGACGGCCCGGGCAGACGCTTAGGACTTAGTCCAACGATGCACCGGTTGCCAGCTCTTTGCAAACCAAAGCCATATGCCACCCACCGCCCTCCAAACTATGCCCATTACTTGGCCCTTCGCGGTCTGGGGCTTGACATGGTTGGACCCCTTAAAGGCGGAACCCACAAGCAAAAATACTTACTGGTCATGGTGGATAAGTTCACCAAATGGATAGAAGCCAAGCCTGTTAAGACGGCCGAATCCGGACCGGTGATAGACTTTATATCCGGGGTTGTACACCGTTACGGCGTTCCCCACAGCATCATCACTGATAACGGCACGAACTTCACGGCCGACGAGGTAAAACTCTGGTGCAAAAACATGGGCATCAAGCTCGATTATGCTTCCGTCTATCACCCACAAACTAACGGCCAGGTCGAACATGCAAATGGTCTTATCATGAGTGGCATCAAACCCAGATTAGTGCGGTCCCTCAAGGAATCTAACACACACTGGGTAGAGGAGCTCGACTCCGTACTCTGGGGGCTGCGGACCATGCCGAATCGCACCACCGGATACACACCATTCTTTATGGTGTACGGCGCAGAGGCAGTTTTGCCTTGCGACATAATTCATGACTCACCTCGAGTGCGCATGTATGAAGAAAGAGAAGCCGAGCTCGATCGGCAAGATAGCTTGGACGCATTGGAGGAGGAGCGTGACGTGGCAAAAGCCCGTTCCGCATTCTATCAATAGCAGGCTTGAAGATACCAAAGCAGAGAAGTATGGGCCAAAAATTACAACGTTGGCGAATTAGTTCTACGACTACCGGACAAGAAAAAGGACAAACTCAAGCCCAAGTAGGAAGGTCCCTTCATAAATGACCAAGTCCTAACTGGTGGAGCGTACCACCTGCGGGATGCATCGGATAACCGACTCGAGCCGAACCCATGGAACACAGCCCGTCTCCGAAGATTCTATGCCTAGCGCCGGACTCTATGTTCGTCTCCTTCCTCTGTCCATTTTTTATATATTTTCTGTCTTACATTTCTCTTCTCTCTCTCTCTCTTATAGCCTTTATCTCATAAAGTGACGCGCTATCCGCGCTCATTAAACCTGGGGGCTTCTTTAAACAGAAGCTTATTCATATGGGCTTCATGCCCAACACATGTGTCACACTTCCGCATGTACCTTTTATTCACCATTATATGCATCGATATGACTTAAGTTTTGGCCAAGCTGGGTTGCCTGGCTCCTGTGCTTACCCCTATGTTCCCGATTATTCGGCTAGGTGGTAAAGGGAGCACCTCTGCGATTGTTACTACCGGGTCAGCCGGACGTGTACCTCAGACTGGGTGAAGCCGAAAGCTAGCGTTCTTAAGGGAATATTCAGTCAGTGAACTAAAGATGATCTTTTTTATTTTTATCTATACGCCCCTAGATGTTTTTCCTGCGTTTCCTTTCACAGCATGGACATGCACCTTAGGGCATGCCTCCCAGGGAAAGGAACCCCTGATGGAACTATTCTCCCTGGAAGATGTTTCTTACTAACCATGTAATATAACATAACTAGTCGGGCACTTGTCTGTTCACGCACTAATGACCCCTATGCCTGGTCTCCATGCATTCCCTGGTTCCTATATAACCGCATGGGAATTCGGACACACTCCGGACCGTCAGGTCCCGAGGCTGAAGCGAAAAGGTCGGCCATGACAAATGATCTACAATCCGGCTAGAAGGCATTATAAATGTCAATTAAATTACATAGTCATTTTGACTGATTGTATTCCTCTTCAATACCATCTAGCAGGCTGTCTAATTTACAGTCCTATTGGGAATACTTTGCGGCCAACTCTACTTGGCCGTACACTAAGCTTACAGGGATCTCCTTCCCATCGGGCCCTACAGGACTGACCTCGGCCATGTGGTTGGGGTCAGCCTTTGCGTACCGCGTCTTCACCATGGCCCAGGCCTCCCTAGCGCCTTGACGGCAGGCCGATATCTTCCACAATCGGAAGCGTCGTCGTGCTCCCTTTAGCTTCTCCGCAAGCCCTCCAAGACCTTCGGGCATGGAGATGGATGGCCACAGGGCCTGGGCGATGCCTTGCATCGCCTGCCGAACTCGATCGAGCAGTTGCGAGAGCTCAGGAAGAAGGTCACCCGTAGAACCGGGCATCTCCTCTGCAGGACGACCTGTTAGCACACCTACAGACATTGCTCTGTTAGTTGATTTCCCCGCCGAACTTTCTTTTAAAGGTTCATTCAAGCACTTCCTAAAAATACCATGCCGAAGCCGCTGATTCTCCTTAACGGAGTCTGACAGCTGGGCACGAACATCTTTCAGCTCGACGCCCAGCTTGGTGTTGGCATCTTGGAGATCGTTCTTCTCCCGCCTCACCTTTGTCAGCACCTTCTCACCAGCCTTTAGCTGGCATACGAGGTGTTGCCTTTCCGGATTCAATCCGGCGCCATCTGCAGTTTCATTTGTCAGATAAACACCCATGTCGTGCTTCGCAAAATACTTATCTTTCAAAGTATACATTACCAGAGGGGGTCTTCTTGGGCTCCCCTGCCGCGGCTAGTGCGGCCCCAAGTTGGGCTTTGCACTCTTCCAGCTCCTTGGACAATAGGGAATTCTTTTCTATAAGAACCTACATAACAAATGATCCTGAAATCAGTTATTCTAACTATTTCAAGTCTCGGGGGCTACTGGTATATACATAATTACCAAAATTTTCTTACCCATATGTCTTTTACATATTGCTCCGTGGCTCTGGCTAGACCATTTTGAGCGGCACGGAGGTACGAATCTCCCGACTTGAAGGCATCTAACGCCTCTTGGGAGACACAAGCGTCGCAAAGAATTGTCCGGCGACGCCTGTGGTTCATGGCACTCTCCACCTCAGAGTTGGTGGCAGACAACCCGTCCACATCCTCCATCGGAGGAGCGTCCGGTGCGCGCCTTGTGTTCGGCGAGGTCTCTTTGTCCTAAAGAGAGAACAAGTGTTAATATGCCTCGAAGGTATAACACCTGGGATAAGGGGGCACGCCATACCTTTGCGCTGGCGCCTCGGTCCGGATTGCACCTCTTTTCCGCCCACGAGGCCCTGCGGCCCCTCGTTGGCTTGTCGCCGCAGGTTCGGCCTCCCGTTTCTGGGAGGCCGGGATTAGCCCTGGATAATTAGCCGTAATGGCCACCAGGGCGTTGTCCTTGCTCAATTGATGGAACACCCCATCAATCAGATCCACCGAAAAGTCCGGATCCTCTTGAGAGTCCGGGTCGAGGGACCGTCCTGGGTCCTCGGGTTGTGGAGGAGGGCTGTTTATTTCTTTAACAGCCCGGCGCAGTTCCTGCGTTGAAATTGCTGGACTGAATATTTAACAATGGGGATATAAAACGGATGGGCAAGATGCGACCACTTACCCAGCTTGGAGGATTGTACATAGAAAATCCACCCTTTGGGTCGATGCGGAGAAAATCCTCCTCTTCTCCCTTGTACAAAGAGGACAAGGTCTTTATTAGAGCCGCAGCCGAATCTGGCCCCTTATGGCCGTAGCGGGTGGTGTCGTCCTCCCCGTTGAAGTCCCACATAGGGTGGCCTCTATACTATAGCGGTTGCACCCCTCGCATGATGCATGCGGCCATGACTCCGATCATGGTCAGTTCGGAATGGGCTAACAATCTTATTTGGCCCATCAGGTAAATGATGTCCCTGTCACTTTCCCCCTGAGGGCTCCGTGGACGTCAGCTTAGGCGCTTATTTAAGGGAGCACTGTCGAATTCAGGGAGGCCGATCCGGACAGGATCCGGCAGCGGGACGTCTTCTATATAAAACCATTCCGAGGGCCAGTCTTCGGACGCCTTCTTTGGGGTTCCGGACAGGTATCTGGTCCCGGTAATGCGCCACACTTCGGATCCACCCACTTGATACATTGACCCCTCCTTAGAGCAGGGCACCAGGCAGAATAACCTTTTCCATAGCCCGAAATGAGCCTCGACGCCCAAAAACAGCTCGCAGAGGGCTACGAAGCCTGTGATATGCAATACGGAGGCAGGCGTGAGATTATGTAGCTGGAGGCCATAGAACTCCAGCAGCCCCCGGAGAAATGGATGGATTGGAAACCTGAGCCCCCTTATTAAATAAGGGACGAGGCATACCTGCTCTCCTTTGGAGGGATTAGGGGCACTCTCCGCTTGCTTTCCACCGTTATAAACGGCGAGACCAGCTCGAACCGGGACCATATAGGCCGGGGGGAGAAATCCCTTGGTCTGGAGCGTTACTAGCTTGCTATGTGGGATGGAGCATCTCTCCTAGTATCCAGGCTGAGGGCTGGAAGGGCGAGAGGAGGAGTCGCGACGGCTGGCCATGGTGGAATGGACCTTTGTCGGATGCGCTCTGATGAACACTCGCGAAGGGGGGAGATGTGGTTTGGATCTAAATCCTTGTCCCCTTAAATAGGCCAGCTCATTTATGCGGCTAGGGGTGTGAATGTAAAAACACTCAGACTTTTCATATTCGTTTGACACGTGGGAAGCGGCCATTATTGGGCATAGAAGCCAAGGAGCACAACATCTACAAGAAACCGGACTTTATTCAACAGGTACATGGAATTTGGAGGAGAACCCGCCTTGCAATGTTGAAGACAATCTGCGCGCAGGACTCATCGTCATTGAAGCCTGGTTCGGGGGCTACTGAGGGAGTCCTGGAATAGGGGGTGTACGGATGGCCTGACTATACCTTCGGCCGGACTCCTGGACTATGAAGATACAAGATTGAAGACTTCGTCCCATGTCTAGAAGGGACTTTCCTTGGCATGGAAGGCAAGCTTGGCGATACGGATATGTAGATCTCCTGCCGTTGTAACCGACTCTATGTAACCCTAACCCTGTCCGGTGTCTATATAAACCGGAGGGTTTTAGTCCGTAGGACATCATATTCATACACAACAATCATACCATAGGCTAGCTTCTAGGGTTTAGCCTCTCTGATCTCGTGGTAGATCTACTCTTGTACTACCCATATCATCAATATTAATCAAGCAGGACGTAGGGTTTTACCTCCATCGAGAGGGCCCGAACCTGGGTAAAACTTCGTGTCCCTTGCCTCCTGTTACCATCCGGCCTAGACGCACAGTTCGGGACCCCCTACCCGAGATCCGCCGGTTTTGACACCGACAACCGGCGATCCACAATGACTCTTGGATGCTCAGAACGCGACGCCTAACCGGCTGGAGGATTCACAGTCCTCAAGTGTAACAAGTCTTCAGATCACACAGACAGGAAGACTTTAGTGATGAACACTCTTTGGCTCTGGGTGTTTAGGGCTTTGTCCTCGCAAGGATTTCTCTCTCAAAGGCTTCAAGGTGGGTTGCTCTCAAACGACAAAAGCCATGCACTAACTCTGAGCAGCCACAAATTTATGGTGTAGGGGGTGGGCTATTTATAGCCACTAGGCAACCCGACCTGATTTGTCCGAAATGACCCTGCGTCACTAAGGAACTGACACGTGTTCCAACGGTCAGATTTCAAACACACTCGGCAACTTTACTTGGGCTACAAGTAAAGCTGACTTATCCAGCTCTGGATAAGTTTTGCTATCATTGTCTTCGCTCGAAGACATAGGATTTTGGTTAAGCATCACTTCAGTCACTCTGACTTTTTTCACTCGGACCCCACTTAACAGTACAGTGGTTCCTATGACTCAACAAATAAGAAAAGGAAACAACAAAACAACTAAGTCTTCGCGCTCCATAGTCTTCACGTGATGTCTTCTCTTGTCATAGTCTTCAATGTGACTATCTTCACATACCACCTTTGTCTTCAATGTCTTCATACATTTTTAGGGGTCATCTCCGGTAGGTAAACCGAATCAATGAGGGACTACTACCTGTGTTATCCTGCAATTCTCACAAACACATTAGTCCCTCAACCAGGTTTGTCGCCAATACTCCAAAACCAACTAGGGGTGGCACTAGATGCACTTACATAATGCTACCGTCAAACAAAGCAGAATAAGATGCATAAAGGATAAACATCACATGCAATCAATATAAGTGATATGATATGGCCATCATCATCTTGTGCCTTTGATCTCCATCTCCAAAGCACCGTCATGATCACCATTGTCACCGGGGCGACACCTTGATCTCCATCGTAGCATCATTGTCGTCTCGCCAACTATTGCTTCTACGACTATCGCTGCCGCTTAGTGATAAAGTAAAGCAGTTAAGGGCAATAGAATTGCATACAATAAAGCGACAACCATATGGCTCCTGTCAGTTGCTGATAACTTTGTTACAAAACATGATCATATCATACAATAAATATAGCATCATGTCTTGACCATATCACATCACAACATGCCCTGCAAAAACAAGTTAGACGTCCTCTACTTTGTTGTTGCAAGTTTTACGTGGCCGCTACGGGCTGAGCAAGAACCGTTCTTACCTACGCATCAAAACCACAACGATAGTTTGTCAAGTTAGTGTTGTTTTAACCTTTTCAAGGACCGGGCGTAGTCACACTCGGTTCAACTAAAGTTGGAGAAACTAACACCCGCCAGCCACCTGTGTGCAAAGCACGTCGGTAGAACCAGTCTCGCGTAAGCGTATGCGTAATGTCGGCCCAGGCCGCTTCATCCAACAATACCGCCGAACCAAAGTATGACATGTTGGTAAGCAGTATGAATTGTATCGCCCACAACTCACTTGTGTTCTACTCGTGCATATAACATCTACGCATAAACCTGGCTCGGATGCCACTGTTGGGGAGCGTAGTAATTCCAAAAAAAATCCTACGCACACACAAGATCATGGTGATGCATAGCAATGAGAGGGGAGAGTGTTGTCCACGTACCCTCGTAGACCGTTAAGCGGAAGCGTTATGACAACGCGGTTGATGTAGTCGTATGTTTTCATGATCGACCGATCCTCAGTACCAAACATACGGCACCTCCGTGTTCAGCACACGTTCAGCTCAGTGACGTCTCGCGAACTCACGATCCAGTAGAGCTCGAGGGAGAGTTTCGTCAGCACGACGGCGTGATGACGATGTTGATGAAGCTACCGACGCAGGGCTTCGCCTAAGCACCGCTACGATATGACCGAGGTGGATTATGGTGGAGGGGGGCACCACACACGGCTGGGAGAGATCAATGATCAACTTGTCTGTTCTAGGGTGCCCCCTGCCCCCGTATATAAAGGATCAAGGGGGGAGGCCAACCGGCCCTGTAGGGCACGCCAGGAGGAGGAGTCCTCCTCCTAGTAGGAGTATGACTCCCCTCTTTCCTATTCCTACTAGGAGGGGGAAAGGAAGGGGAAAAGGAGAAGGAAAGTGGGGCGCCGCCCCCCCCCCTTCCTAGTCCAATTCGGACCAGAGGGGGAGGGGGCGCGCCGCCTAACCTGGCCGGCCCCTCTCTCTCTCCACTAGAGCCCAACAAGGCCCATTAACCCCAGGGGGGTTCCGGTAACCCCTCCGGCACTCCGGTAAAATCCCGATTTCACTCGGAACTCTTCTGATGTCCAAATGTAGGCTTCCAATATATCAATCTTTATGTCTCGACCATTTTGAGACTCCTCGTCATGTCCGTGATCATATCCAGGACTCCGAACTACCTTCGTTACATCAAAACATATAAACTCATAATACCGATCGTCACAGAACTTTAAGCATGGGGACCCTATAGGTTCGAGAACTATGTAGACATGACCGTGACATGTCTCCGGCCAGTAACCAATAGCGGAACCTGGATGCTCATATTGATTCCTACATATTCTACGAAGATCTTTATCGGTCAAACCGCATAACAACATACGTTGTTCCCTTTGTCATCGGTATGTTACTTGCTCAAGATTCGATCGTCGGTATCTCAATACGTAGCTCAATCTCGTTACCGGCAAGTCTCTTTACTCGTTCTGTAATGCATCATCCTGCAACTAACTCATTAGTCACATTGCTTGCAAGGCTTATAGTGATGTGCATTACCGAGAGGGCCCGGAGATACCTCTCCGACAATCGGAGTGACAAATCCTATTCTTGATCTATGCCAACTCCACGAACACCATCGGAGACACCTGTAGAGCACCTTTATAATCACCGAATTACGTTGTGATGTTTGGTAGCACACAAAGTGTTCCTCTGGTATTCGGGAGTTGCATAATCTCATAGTCATAGGAACATGTATAAGTCATGAAGAAAGCAATAACAGTAAACTAAACGATCAAGTGCTAAGCTAACGGAATGGGTCAAGTCAATCACATCATTCTCCTAATGATGTGATCCCATTGATCAAATGACAACTCATGTCTATGGCTAGGATACTCAACCATCTTTGATCAACGAGCTAGTCAAGTAGAGGTATACTAGTGACACTATGTTTGTCTATGTATTCACACATGTATTATGTTTCTGATTAATAAAATTCTAGCATGAATAATAAACATTGGTCATGATATGAGGAAATAAATAATAACTTTATTATTGCCTCTAGGGCATATTTACTTCACTACTCTAGCTAATTTCTCCCACTTTCAATATGTATCCAGATTGTGGCTCGGAGTCATCCGGATCAGTGTAAAAAGCTTGCATCGATGTAACTCTTTACAATGAACTCTTCATCACCTCCATAACGGAGAAATATTTCCATAGTCCTCTTAGGTAACTAAGGATAACTTTGACTGCTGTCTTCTTAGATTTTCTTATTGTATGAGTGAGAAAGTCCTCTTAGACAGACTTAAGCATCGCTACAAGTAACGGAGAAATATTTCCGTCTTCTTAGATTTTCTTAATGTACAAGTTCAATGTACGAGTGAGAAAGTCCTCTTAGAAAGACTCAACGCAAACACCAAATAACATTTATTTTGGTCCAACACTAATCTCGAAAATATAGGGAGTGTACAATGATGATCATATCAATCTTGGAACCACTTCCAACACACATCGTCACTTCATTCTTAACTAGTCTATGTTCATTCTGCAACTCCCGTTTCGAGTTACTAATCTTAGCAACTGAACCGGTATCAAATACCCTGGGGTTACTATGAACACTAGTAAAGTACACATCAATAGCAAGTATATCAAATATACCTTTGTTCACTTTTCCATCCTTCTTATCCAACAAGTATTTGGGGTAGTTCCGCTTCCAGTGACCATTCCCTTTGCAGTAGAAGCACTCAGTTTTAGGCTTAGGTTCAGCTTTGGGCTTCTTCACAGGAGTGGCAACTTGCTTGCCATTCTTCTTGAAGTTCCCTTTCTTTCCTTTTGCCCTTTTCTTGAAACTAGTGGTCTTGTTAACCATCAACACTTGATGCTCTTTCTTGATTTCTACCATCGTCGATTTCAACATCGCGAATAGCTCGGGAATCATTTCTGTCATCCCTTGCATATTATAGTTCATCACGAAGTTCTAGTAACTTTGGTGATAGTGACTAGAGAACTTTGTCAATCACTATCTTATCTAGAAGATTAACTCCCACTTGATTCAAGTCATTGTAGTACCCAGGCATTCTAAGCACATGCTCACTAGTTGAGCTATTCTCCTGCATCTTGTAGGAAAAGTACTTGTCAGAGGTCTTATACCTCTTAACACAGGCATGAGACTGAAATACCAATTTCATTTCTTGGAACATCTCATATGCTCCGTGGCGTTCAAAATGTTTTTGAAGTCCCGGTTCTAAGCCGTAAAGCATGGTGCACTTAAACTATCAAGTAGTTATCATACCGAGCTTTGTCAAATGTTCATAACGTCTGCATCTGCTCCTGCAATAGGTCTTTCACCTAGCGGTGCATCAAGGACATAATTATTCTGTGCAGCAATGAGGATAATCCTCAGATCACGGACCAAGTCTGTATCATTGCTACTATCATCTTTCAACTTATTTTCTCTAGGAACATATCAAAAATTAAATGGGGAGCTATACGCGAGCTATTGATCTACTACATAGATATGCAAAAACTATCAGGTGATAAGTTCATGATAAATTAAAGTTCAATTAATCAAATTACTTAAGAACTCCCACTTAGATAGACATCCCTTTAGTCATCTAAATGACCACGTGATCCATATCAACTAAACCATGTCCGATGATCACATGAGATGGAAAAGTTTTCAATGGTGAACATCATTGTGTTGATCATATCTACTATATGATTCATGCTCGACCTTTCGGTCTCAGTGTTCTGAGGCCATATCTGCATATGCTAGGCTCGTCAAGTTTAACCCGAGTATACTGCGTGTGCAAAACTGGCTTGCACCCGTTGTATGTGAACATAGAGCTTATCACACCCGATCATCACATGGTGTCTCGGCACGACGAATTGTAGCAACGGTGCATACTCAGGGAGAACACTTATACCTTGAAATTTAGTGAGGGATCATCTTATAATGCTACCGCCGTACTAAGCAAAATAAGATGCATAAAGGATAAACATCACATGCAATCAAAATAAGTGATATGATATGGCCATCATCATCTTGTGCATTTGATCTCCATCTCCAAAGCACCATCATGATCACCATCGTCACCGGCTTGACATCTTGATCTCCATCTTAGCATCATTGTCGTCTCGCCAACTATTGCTTATACGACTATCGCTACCATTAGTGATAAAGTAAAGCAATTACATGGCGATTGCATTTCATACAATAAAGCGACAACCATATGGCTCCTGCCAGTTGCCGATAACTGTTACAAAACATGATCATCTCATACAACAATTTATATCATCACATTTTGACCATATCACATCACAACATGCCCTGCAAAAACAAGTTAGACGTCCTCTACTTTGTTGTTGCAAGTTTTACGTGGCTGCTATGGGCTTCTAGCAAGAACCGTTCTTACCTATGCATCAAAACCACAACGATTTTTCGTCAAGTGTGTTGTTTTAACCTTGAACAAGGATCGGGCATAGTCAAACTCGATTCAACTAAAGCTGGAGAAACAGATACCCACTAGCCACCTGTGTGCGAAGCACGTCGGTAGAACCAGTCTCATGAACGCGGTCATGTAATGTCGGTCTGGCCCGTTTCATCCAATAACACCGCCGAATCAAAGTAAGACATGCTAGTAAGCAGTATGACTATTATCGCCCACAACTCATTGTGTTCTACTCGTGCATATAACATCTACGCATAGACCTGGCTCGGATGCCACTGTTGGGGAATGCAATATTTCAAAAAAATTACCTACGATCACGCAAGATCTATCTAGGAGATGCATAGCAACGAGATGAGAGAGTGTGTCTGTGTACCCTTGTAGACCAAAAGCGGAAGCGTTTAGTAACGTAGTTGATGTTGTCGAACGTCTTCGCGATCCAACCAATCCAAGTACCAAATGTACGGCACCTTCATGATCAGCACACGTTCAGCTTGGTGACGTCCCTCGTACTCTGGATCCAGCTGAGGCTAAGGAAGAGTTCTGTCAGCACGACGGCGTGGTGTCGATGATGATGAAGTTACCGGCGTAGGGCTTCGCCTAAGCACTATGACGATATGACCGAGGTGTGTAACTGTGGAGGGGGGCACCACACATGACTAAAAGATCAACTTGTGTGTCTATGGGGTGCCCCCTGTCCACCTATATAAAGGAGGGAGAGGGAGAGGCAGCCAGCCCTAGGGGGGCGTGCCAAGGTGTGGAGTCCTACTAGGACTCCCTAGTCCTTGTAGGATTCCACCTCCCACACAGAGTAGGAAAGGGGGAAGGGAGAAGGAGAAGGAGAAGGAAAGGGGGGGCTTCTCCTAGTCCTAATCGGCCTCCTACCCTAGGGGGGCGCACCAGCCCCTTGTGGGCTGGTGTGCTTCCCTCTTATGGCCCATAAGGCCCATTACTTCTCCCAGGGGGTTCCGGTAACCTCCCGGTACTCCAGAAAAATGCCCGAACCTCTTGGAACCATTCCAATGTCCAAATGCAACCTTCCAATATATGAGTCTTTACCTCTCGACCATTTAGAGACTCCTCGTCATGCCCATGATCTCATCTGGGACTCCGAACAAACTTCGGTTCATCAAATCACATAACTCATAATATAAATCGTCATAGAACGTTAAGCATGCGGACCCTACGGGTTCGAGAACTATGTAGACATGACCGAGACACATCTTCGGTCAATAACCAATAGCGGAACCTGGATGCTCATATTGGCTCCTACATATTCTATCAAGATCTTTATCGGTCAAACCGCATGACAACATACGTTGTTCCCTTTGTCATCGGTATGTTACTTGCCTGAGATTCGATCGTCGATATCATCATACCTAGTTCAATCTCGTTATCGGCAAGTCTCTTTATTTGTTCCTTAATGCATCATCCCGCAACTAACTCATTAGTCACATTGCTTGCAAGGCTTATAGTGATGTGCATTACCGAGAGGGCCCAGAGACACCTCTCCGATACACGGAGTGACAAATCCTAATCTCGATCTATGCCAACTCAACAAACACCTTCGGAGACACCTGTAAAGCATCTTTATAATCAACCAATTACATTATGACGTTTGATAGCACAGAAGGTGTTCCTCCGGTATTCGGGAGTTGCATAATCTCATAGTCAGCGGAACATGTATAAACCATGAAGAAAGCAATAGTAATAAAACTAAACGATCATAATGCTAAGCTAACGGATGGGTCTTGTCCATCACATCATTCTCTAATGATGTGATCTCGTTCATCAAATGACAACACATGTCTATGGTCTGGAAACATAACCATCTTTGATAAACAAGCTATTCAAGTAGAGGCATACTAGGGACACTCTGTTGGTCTATGTATTCACACATGTATTAAGTTTCTGGTTAATACAATTCTAGCATGAATAATAATCATTTATCATGATATAAGGAAATATAAATAACAACTTTATTTTTGCCTCTAGGGCATATTTCCTTCACAACCCGACTTCCATAACTCTCGCGGGTACCCCTTGGCTCGACCCGACTTCAACAAAGGACTGAGTTGAAGGTCAAATTAATAGTGTGTCCATAACATTAAGGACGAATTTGAGGAATCACCCTCGCTGGATTCCTACTCGATGTAACTGTCAAGGTGAACTTGGAGGAATCAACCTCGAAGGGTTCACACTTGAGGTGTTGCATGACAGAGTCATCATCGGGAGTGGTGAATGAGGAATCACCCTCAGTAATCCAAGCATGAGGTGCTACACTACAGAGATATCATCGTAAGTGGGATCCGAGGTATCACCCTCGGCACTCGATGGTAGCTCTGCAGAGTCGTACTACTAAGGGGGTTGCCAGTGATGTGTCGGTCTCTGCTAGTTGATGTCATTGATCGAGTCACTGGCAACAAAGCGGGGCCACAAGGACAAGGGTGAGGGGTTCACTAATGGATCACTAACCAACCTATACTAAGCATATAGGATAACATGTAAAGTAACAATAGTAGGTTACAAAAGCATGTGATGCATCAGCACAGGAGCTATCGAATAATAGTATCAAAATCTAATGCAAGCATGAGAGAGAAAGAATGGGCAATATAGGAATGATCAAGGGGTTTTTGCTTGCCTGGAAGCTCTGCTGAAAGGGGCTGGTCGCCAGGAGTGTAGTCGTACTTGGGAGCAACGTTGGTCTCATGGTCTACCAGAGAGAAGAGGGGGAGAAACACTAAATATAAAGCAAACAAATGCATCATAATGCATGACATGGCAATATGTTGTGTTAGGGGTGACCTAATGCAGTGCTATGCGTTACAGAAGGAGTGGGAAAATATATGTGAATATTTTCCCAGCTTTAGGCAGTTATCGGACAGACAAACCAGAGGGGAAGATTCTATGCTTGCAGTGTTAGAGGCATGTGGCAGGTACGTGGATAGCATATTCGGATTCTTCTTATTTTTTTGATCAACTTTCATATATAAATTATTTTCATCCGAGTTACGGATATTTTTCTATGATTTTACAAAGTTTATTGAATTTTCTGGATTTCTTTATCTAGTTAAATCAAATATTAAAATATGGCATCTTACTTTTTATACCTAATGTGGTCACCTATTACAGGTAGGGTCAAGGACCCATCATTTGGGACTGATGTCTACTACACAACCTTCTTCTTGTAGACGTTGTTGGGCCTCCAAGTGCAGAGGTTTGTAGGACAGTAGCAAATTTCCCTCAAGTGGATGACCTAAGGTTTATCAATCCGTAGGAGGCGTAGGATGAAGATGGTCTCTCTCAAGCAACCCTGCAACCAAATAACAAAGAGTCTCTTGTGTCCTCAACACACCCAATACAATGGTAAATTGTATAGGTGCACTAGTTCGGTGAAAAGATGGTGATACAAGTGGTATATGGATAGTAGATAAAGGTATTTGTAATCTGAAATTATAAAAACAGCAAGGTAACAAGTGATAAAAGTGAGCGTAAACGGTATTGCAATGTGTGGAAATAAGGCCTAGGGTTCATACTTTCACTAGTGTAAGTTCCCTCAACAATACTAACATAATTGGATCACATAACTATCCCTCAACATGCAACAAAGAGTCACTCCAAAGTCACTAATAGCCGAGAACAGACGAAGAGATTATGGTAGGGTACGAAACCACCTCAAAGTTATGGTTTCCAATCAATCCGTTGGGCTATTCCTATAGGTGTCACAAACAGCCCTAGAGTTCGTACTAGAATAACACCTTAAGACACAAATCAACCAAAACCCTAATGTCACCTACATACTCCAATGTCACCTCAAGTATCCGTGGGTATGATTATACAATATGCATCACACAATCTCAGATTCATCTATTCAACCAACACAAAGGACCTCAAAGAGTGCCCCAAAGTTCCTACCGGAGAATCACGACGAAAACGTGTGCCAACCCCTATGCATAGGTTCATGGGCGGAACCCGCAAGTTGATCACCAAAACATACATCAAGTGTATCACGTGATATCCCATTGTCACTACAGATATCCATGGCAAGACATACATCAAGTGTTCTCAAGTCTTTAAAGACTCAATCCGATAAGATTACTTCAAGGGGAAAACTCAATTCATTACAAGAGAGAAGAGGGGGAGGAGAAACATAAGATCCAACTATAATAGCAAAGCTCGCGATACATCAAGATCGTGCCAAATCAGGAACACGAGAGAGAGAGAGAGAACAAACACATAGCTACTGGTACATACCCTCAGCCCCGAGGGAGAACTACTCCCTCCTCGTCATGGAGAGCACCGGGATGATGAAGATGGCCACCGGAGAGGGATTGCCCCCTCCAGCAGGGTGCCAGAACGGGTCTAGATTGGTTTTCGGCGGCTATGGGGGCTTCTGGCAGCGGAACTCCCGATCTATTGTGTATTCTAGAAGTTTTAGGGTATATGGAGTTATATAGGCAGAAGAAGCACGTCAGGGGAGCCACGGGGGCCCCATGAGGCAGGGGGCGCGCCCCAGGGGGGTGGGCGCACCCCTACCCCCATGAGCTCCTCCTTTATTCCTTGACGTGGGGTCCAAGTCCATCGGGTGGCTTTCGTTCCAAAAATAACTTCTCTAGTTGATTTCGTTCCGTTCGACTCCGTCTGAGATTCCTTTTCTTCAAAACACTAAAATAGGCATAAAACAACAAATGTGGGTTGGGCCTCCGGTTAATAGGTTAGTCCCGAAAGTAATATGAAAGTGGATAATACATGCCAATAATGCCCAAAACAGTAGATAATATAGCATGGAGCAATCAAAAATTATAGATACGTTGGAGACGTATCAAGCATCCCCAAGCTTAATTCCTGCTCGTCCTCGAGTAGGTAAATGATAAAAAAGATAATTTTTGATGTGGAATGCTAGTTGGCATAATTTCAATGTAATTCTTCTTAATTGTGGCATGAATATTCAGATCCATAAGATTCAAGACAAAAGTTTAATATTGACATAAAAACAATAATACTTCAAGCATACTAACTAAGCAATCATGTCTTCTCAAAATAACATGGCCAAAGAAAGCTATCCCTACAAAATCATATAGTCTGGCTATGCTCTATCTTCACCACACAAAATATTTAAATCATGCACAACCCCGATGACAAGCCAAGCAATTGTTTCATACTTTTGATGTTCTCAAACTTTTTCAATATTCACGCAATACATGAGCGTGAGCCATGGATATAGCACTTTAGGTGGAATAGAATGGTGGTTGTGGAGAAGACAAAAAGGAGAAGATAGTCTCACATCAACTAGGCATATCAACGGGCTATGGAGATGCCCATCAATAGATATCAATGTGAGTGAGTAGGGATTGCCATGCAACGGATGCACTAGAGCTATAAGTGTATGAAAGCTCGACAAAACAAACTAGTGTGTGTGCATCCAACTTACTTGCTCATGAAGACCTATGGCATTTTGAGGAAGCCCATCATTGGAATATACAAGCCAAGTTCTATAATGAAAGATTCCCACTAGTATATGAAAGTGACAACATAGGAGACTCTCTATCATGAAGATCATGGTGCTACTTTGAAGCACAAGTGTGGTAAAAGGATAGTAGAATTGTCCCCTTTTTTTTAATTTGGTCCCCTTTTTTTGGCCTTTATTTTTTTATTTGGCCTTTCTTTTTTGGCCTTTCTCTTTTTTTGGGACAATGCTCTATTGAATCATTATCATCACACTTCTATTTATTTACAACTCAATGATACAACTCGATACTAGAACAAAGTATGACTCTATATGGATGCCTCCGGCGGTGTACCGGGATATGCAATGAATCAAGAGTGATAAGTATGAAAGAATTATGAACGGTGGCTTTTCCACAAATACTGTGTCAACTACATGATCATGCTAAGCAATATGTCAATGATGAATGTGTCATGATGAACGGAATGGTGGAAAGTTGCATGGCAATATATCTCGGAATGGCTATGGAAATGCCATAATAGGTAGGTATGGTGTCTGTTTTGAGGAAGGTATATGGTGGGTGTATGGTACCGGCGAAAGTTGCGCGGTACTAGAGAGGCTAGCAAAGGTGGAAGGGTGAGAGTGCCTATAATCCATGGACTCAACATTAGTCATAAAGAACTCATATACTTATTACAAAAATCTACAAGTTATCAAAGCAAAGTACTACGCGCATGCTCCTAGGGGGATAGATTGGTAGGAAAAGACCATTGGTCGTCCCCGACCGCCACTCATAAGGAAGACAATAAATAAATAAATCATGCTCCGACTTCATCACATAACGGTTCACCATACGTGCATGCTACGGGAATCACAAACTTCAACACAAGTATTTATCAAATTCACAACTACTCAACTAGCATGACTCTGATATCACCGTCTCCATATCTCAAAACAATTATCAAGTATCAAACTTCTCTTAGTATTCAACACACTCATAAGAGCATTTTTATTATTCTTGAATACCTAGCATATTAGGATTTTAAGCAAATTACCATGCTATTTAAGACTCTCAAAATAATCTAAGTGAAGCATGAGAGTTCATCTATTTCTTCAAAATAAAACTACCACCATGCTCTAGAAGATATAAGTGAAGCACTAGAGCAAATGACAAACCACTCCGAAAGATATAAGTGAAGATCAATGAGTAGTCGAGTAATTATGCAACTATGTGAAGACTCTCTAACATTTAATAATTTCAGATCTTGGTACTCTATTCAAACAGCAAGCAAAGAAAAATAAAATGACATCTAAGAATAGCAAACATCATGTGAAGAAGCAGAAACTTAGGATCAACCGATACTAACCGATAGTTGTTGAAGAAGAAAGGTGGGATGCCAACCGGGGCATCCCCAACCTTAGACGCTTGAGACTTCTTGAATATTATCTTGGGGTGCCTTGGTAATCCCCAAGCTTGAGCTTTTGTGTCTCCTTAATTCCTCTCATATCACGGTCTCCCTAAATCTCAAAAGCTTCATCCACACAAAACTCAACAAGGACTCGTGAGATAAGTTAGTATAAACCATTGCAAAAACCTTATCATACTCTACTGTATAAAATCACTAAAATTATTAATCAACATTGCATACTAAATGCCTCTGCATATTTAATAGTCCTATCCTCAAATAGAATCATTAAAGAAGCAAACATATGCAAACAATGCAAACATAACAGCAATCTGCCTAAACAGGATAGTCTGTAAAGAATGCTGCAACATCCATACTTCCCTAGATCCAAAAATTATGAAAGAAAATTACCACTGTATTAAATTTATCAAATCTTAATATGCAAAAGGTTTCAACATTTTATAATATTCTGACTTTCCTAGGGAATTATTGCAACAGCGGTAAACTTTCTGTTTTCAAACAGCAACATGTATACTTGTAACATAGGCATAGTAAAGGCTATCAATGCCACTTTTATTGAAATAAAAGATGCAAAACATTTTTATAAATAACATCAAGCAAATACTAACAAAATAAATTGACGCTCCAAGCAAAACACATATCATGTGGTGAATAAAAATATAGCTCCATGTAAAGTTACCGATGAACGAAGACGAAAGAGGGGATGCCTTCCGGGGCATCCCCAAGCTTAGGCTCTTGGATATCCTTGAATATTACCTTGGGGTGCCTTGGGCATCCCCAATCTTAGGATCTTGCCACTCCTTATTCCATAGTCCATCGAATCCTTACCCAAAACTTGAGAACTTCGCAACACAAAACTTAACAGAAAACTCGTAAGCTCCGTTAGTATAAGAAAATAAAAGACCACTTCAAGGTACTGTAATGAACTCATTATTTATTTATATTGGTGTTAAACCCACTGTATTCCAACTTCTGTATGGTTTATAAACTATTTTACTAGCCATAGACTCATCAAAATAAGCAAACAACACACGAAAAAACAGAATCTGTCAAAAACAGAACAGTCTGTAGTAATATGGATCCAACGTATACTTATGGAACTCATAAAATTCTCAAATAAATTTATTGACCTGAGTAATTTATCTATTAATCATCTGCAAAAAGAATTAACTATATAGCACTCTCTAAATAAAAATGGCAGCAATTCTCGTGAGCGCTAAAGTTTCTGTTTTTGACAGCATGATCAACAAGACTTTCCCAAAGTCTTCCCAAAGGTTCTACTTGGCACAAACACTAATTAAAAGCATAAAACCACATATAAACAGAGGCTAGATGAATTATTTATTACTAAACAGGAACAAAAAACAAGTAACAAAAATAAAATTGGGTTGCCTCCCAACAAGCGCTATCGTTTAACGCCCCTAGCTAGGCATGATGATTTCAATGATGCTCACATAAAAGATAAGAATTGTAACATAAAGAGAGCATCTTGAAGAATATGACTAGCACATTTAAGTCTAACACACTTCCTATGCATAGGAATTTTTTGGGCAAATAATTTATGGGAGCAATAATCAACTAGCATAGGGAGGCAAAATAAGCATAACATCAAAACTTTAAGCACATAGAGAGGAAACTTGATATTATTGCAATTCCTACAAGCATATGTTCCCCCCTCATAATAATTTTCAGTAGCATCATGAATGAATTCAACAATATAACCAGCATCTAAAGCATTCTTTTCATGATCTACAAGCATGCAAAATTTACTACTCTCCACATAAGCAAAATTCTTCTCATGAATAGTAGTGGGAGCAAACTCAACAAAATAACTATCATGTGATTGAAAATTAAGATCAAGATGACAAGTTTCATGGTTATCATCATTCTTTAAAGCATACGTGTTATCACAATAATAATCATAGATAGGAGGCATGCTTTCATCATAATAAATTTGCTCATCAAAACTTGGGGGACAAAAAATATCATCCTCATCAAACATAGCTACCCCAAGCTTGTGGCTTTGCATATCATTAGCATCATGGATATTCAAGGAATTCATACTAACAACATTGCAATCATGCCCATCATTCAAATATTTAGTGGCAAACATTTTATAGATTTCTTCTTCTAGCACTTGAGCACAATTTTCCTTTCCATCGTACTCACAAAAGATATTAAAAAGATGAAGCGTATGAGACAAACTTAATTCCATTTTTTGTAGTTTTATTTTATAGACTAAACTAGTGATAAAACAAGAAACTAAAAGACTCGATTGCAAGATCTAAAGATATACCTTCAAGCACTCACCTCCCCGGCAACGGCGCCAGAAAAGAGCTTGATGTCTACTACACAACCTTCTTCTTGTAGACGTTGTTGGGCCTCCAAGTGCAGAGGTTTGTAGGATAGTAGCAAATTTCCCTCAAGTGGATGACCTAAGGTTTATCAATCCGTAGGAGGCGTAGGATGAAGATGGTCTCTCTCAAGCAACCCTGCAACCAAATAACAAAGAGTCTCTTGTGTCCCCAACACACCCAATACAATGGTAAATTGTATAGGTGCACTAGTTCGGCGAAGAGATGGTGATACAAGTGGTATATGGATAGTAGATAAAGGTATTTGTAATCTGAAATTATAAAAACAGCAAGGTAACAAGTGATAAAAGTGAGCGTAAACGGTATTGCAATGCTAGGAAACAAGGCCTAGGGTTCATACTTTCACTAGTGTAAGTTCCCTCAACAATACTAACATAATTGGATCACATAACTATCCCTCAACATGCAACAAAGAGTCACTCCAAAGTCACTAATAGCGGAGAACGAACGAAGAGATTATGGTAGGGTACGAAACCACCTCAAAGTTATTCTTTCCAATCAATCCGTTGGGCTATTCCTATAAGTGTCACAAACAGCCCTAGAGTTCGTACTAGAATAACACCTTAAGACACAAATCAACCAAAACCCTAATGTCACCTAGATACTCCAATGTCACCTCAAGTATCCGTGGGTATGATTATACGATATGCATCACACAATCTCAGATTCATCTATTCAACCAACACAAAGGACCTCAAAGAGTGCCCCAAAGTTCTACCGGAGAATCACGACGAAAACGTGTGCCAACCCCTATGCATAGGTTCATGGGCGGAACCCGCAAGTTGATCACCAAAACATACATCAAGTGATCACGTGATATCCCATTGTCACCACAGATATCCACGGCAAGACATACATCAAGTGTTCTCAAATCTTTAAAGACTCAATCCGATAAGATTACTTCAAGGGGAAAACTCAATTCATTACAAGAGAGAAGAGGGGGAGGAGAAACATAAGATCCAACTATAGTAGCAAAGCTCACGATACATAAAGATCATGCCAAATCAAGAACACGAGAGAGAGAGAGAGAGAGATCAAACACATAGCTACTGGTACATACCCTCATCCCCGAGGGAGAACTACTCCCTCATCGTCATGGAGAGCACCGGGATGATGAAGATGGCCACCGGAGAGGGATTGCCCCCTCCGGCAGGGTGTCGGAATGGGTCTAGATTGGTTTTCGGTGGCTACGGAGGCTTCTGGCGGCGGAACTCCCGATCTATGGTGTATTCTAGAAGTTTTAGGGTATATGGAGTTATATAGGCAGAAGAAGCACGTCAGGGGAGCCACGGGGGCCGCACGAGGCAGGGGGCGCGCCCCAGGGGGGTGGGCGCGCCCCCTACCCTCGTGAGCTCCTCCTTCCTTCCTTGACGTGGGGTCCAAGTCCATCGGGTGGCTTTCGTTCCAAAAATAACTTCTCTAGTTGATTTCATTCCGTTTCGACTCCGTCTGATATTCCTTTTCTTCAAAACACTGAAATAGGCATAAAACAGCAAATCTGGGCTGGGCCTCCGGTTAATAGGTTAGTCCCGAAAGTAATATAAAAGTGGATAATAAAGCCCAATAATGCCCAAAACAGTAGATAATATAGCATGGAGCAATCAAAAATTATAGATATGTTGGAGACGTATCAGGGGCCCATCATCATCACAGGTTGATCCCTGGACCATGCCAACATTCGGATGCTTACATCACGAAGTTCACTCGGAAAACTCGATGGCACTCGGACGACCACATGTCACTCGGCTGATGGACCACCACTCGGACATAGGCAGGAGGACGTCATGGGAGCTGCAATGGTCGAGGAATCCTAAGTCGTCCTTTAACAAGAGTCATGGCTACTGTTACCCGTAACTGTCATAGTAGAGGCTCATTATATTAGTAACTAACCCATTCAGTTTCATTAAATGCCTCGGCGGCGTGGGAGACATGGGGCTGCAACGCGCTCTATATAAGCGACAGCCCACTCCATAGCCAGGCACGAGCAATCTTTGTAACCATACCCATCAAATCAAAACAAGCCTCAGGGCACAAGACGTAGGGCTTTTACCTCCATCGAGAGGGGCCTGAACTTGTTAAACACCAAGTGTTACACTTGCGGCGTAGCTAGATTCTTCCCCCTTATTCATACCCCTAGTAATCATTGTCAGGATGGTAACCCCGAGAGTTGGCGCCCACCATGGGGCTAGGCGTTTAGCAAAATTTCATGGCCTAGGTGGATTTCTTCATCATCATGTCAGTCAGTGGCAAAATCCATTTCAGGACACTTTCCTTCATCGCCAATGACTCAGCATGGCTTCGCGAGACCCCGGTGGACGTGGAGGCATTGCTCGTCCGCGGTGTGATGCATTTCCATGCATCGTCATAATGAGTTATTCTCCAACAGCCCTCGGCTCCGTACCGAGTAGCTGCCCACTCTACCATCGCGCGCCGCCGCAAGCGTTCCGGGCACTCATAGCTACACGCTGGATCAAGCTCGCCATGGCCACCCATGCCACAATAGAGCATGTGTCAGCTCTCGAGTTCGACGAGCTGGCCTTGACCTCTCTGAGGGGTCATTCGGCGACTCCTCTGAGGGGTCCGAGCGCGAAAGCACCGATTCGACCGCTGAGGTTCTCATGGTGGATAACTCCGAGCACCGCGTGCCCCCGGGATACACGGATGCCCAGGATGGCCGCGCGGGTGCGTCGCATGGCAACACACATGGTGGTGCCGATGACCATGTGACGTACGTTCCTCAAGCTCTCACCCAGGAGCAGCGGGACGAGCTCCATCGCATGAACGAATAGCTCCTGAACACCCCCATCACCGGGACGACTCCCGAAGCGTTGGCCATGGAGTCGAATCGCCTGGACACCTTGGCCAAGCACGATCACCTTGAACGGCTTCAGACGGAGCTGGACAAATGTGAACACCATCAACACAGCCCGGTCGGCACAAACGTCAGCTCTAATCGAGTGACCAACCTTGTAAGTATCAAGTCCTTCGTACTCCATTGCAAAATATGGTGGCTGCCACTCAGATCGTGGATTCCATCCAGCCTTCTGGCTTTGCGTCCGGAGAAGGGATTCGGCAGATCCAGGCACTCATGAAGACAGTGCTGTCGCAGAATGCAGCGGTGTCCTAGTCCAGAGATCGGATCCACAACGCGTTAGTGTGCACGGAGACCGTCCACTTGGCTCATAGCCCACACGGCTCCGGTAGGCGCCAAGTCACTTCCTCCTCAAAAGATCATAGGCACGATCAAGTTGCATCGCCCCGGCATCATGACAACTACGGTTGCACCCTAATGCTTCCAACACGAGATGGCGCGTACGGGCGCCAGCCCTGAGATGACAGGCAGACACATGGCGGCGATCACGGGCCGAATCACACGAGGGACACTCGAGACCCGCAGTTCAACGCGAGATCAGTTCTCGCTCATAACCTAGTCGACATGGGCCAGGCCCTGCGAGATGGCCAAGATCACGACATACCGAGTGGTTCCATACCATCGGGTCCCGAGTGCTTTAGCCATTACATACGGGCATCAGAGAGTCCCAACAACTTCAGCTTGTCCACAGGGATCAGCAAGTTCACTGGCAAGTCCAAGCCTGAGATTTCGCTGGAAGATTACAGAGTGGCAGTCTAGATTGGTGGCAGCAATGACAATGTGGCCATGAAGCATTTGCCACTAATGCTCGAAGGCTCCACTCGGGCCTGGCTAACATAGCTCCCGCCGGGTAGCATATTATGTTGGGACGGCTTGGCAAGAGTGTTCATCAATACTTTTGAAGGCACTTACAAGAGGCATGTGTTCTGGCTGAGTTGCAACACTGCACAAAAAAGAAAAATGAGACTCTCCATGAGTTCATTCAGCGTTGGACTACTTTCCATAATACGGTGGAGAATGTCACCGAGCACCAGGCGATCTACGCCTTCAAGGCCGGAGTTAGATACCGGGAGCTGAACATGAAATTCGGCCAAACTGAGACCCTGACTCTCACTCGGGCTATGGAGATAGCCAACCGGTACACCAACGGTGAAGAGGAACACCGACTAAGAAGCGGAAAAGGCCGAACAAGCGATTCTCATCAGTCGGACAACAAGGGCAAGAAGCACAAGCGGAAGGCCGAAGCTGGAGGGAGCGCTGAGGCTGCGGCTCTGGCTGGCCAGGGCAAATGCAAAGGCTCCCAAAAGAAAAAGAAGGACCGGTAGGGGAAAAAGCAAGTCACTCAGAAGAGTGACATCCTCGACCAACCCTGCTAGATCCACACAAAGAAGGACGAGGAGGGCAATTTGATTTTGCCCAAGCACACCACTCGGAAGTGCTGACTCCAGAAGCAAGAGATGCGGCAAGATTTCTCTCGGGACAAGGATGAAGATGATGATGATGGAGGCAAGGGTACTTCTGGGTACCCCAACATCGAGAACGTCTTAATGATCTTCGCCGACATCAAGAGCAAGAGTATACCTGGCCAAATGGGCCGGCCTAGACGTGCCAGCCCGATAGCCCATGTGCCCGGCCCGTCATGGGCCGACCCGGCATGTGCCTTGACGGGCCATGCCCGGCACGTGGCCCGGCGAGGGCCGTGCCTGGGCTGGCTAGGCAGGCACGCGTCCCGGCCCGGCACGACACACCTAGGAGCGACTAGTAGCGGAAGGAACGGCACGCGCGTATGATCGCACGTGATGAGGACCGTCTCGCTCGAAAGATTGAGCTATTGCGGGAGGGACCGATAGGAGCGGCACGAGCGTACGAGGCGTGTGGCTCGATCCCTCCCCTTTTTTTAGTTGGCCTCGATGTTAGCGCATGAGCGCACGAGACGTGCCTCGATCTATTACTCGGGCCGCTGTCCTGGCGTGCCAAACGGGCCGACGTGCCGGCCATATAGCAACGGGGCCGTGCCTGGGCCAGAGAGGGTAGCACGCGTGCCGGCCCGACACGGCCCATATACTTAACGTGTCTGGACGGGCCATGCTATGCCTGGACCATTTAAGTCAGGTCAGGGCATGCTGGGCCGGGCCGGCCCATTTGGCCAGGTATAAGCAAGAGTCGCCTCAAAGTCATTAATCGTGAGGTCAACATGGCAGTTCTGACTGTCACCAAATACCTTGACTGGGCCAAGACACTAGTGACCTTCGATCAGTCGGATCACGTGGCCCACATACCATCCCCCGGGTGGCAGGCCTTGGCGGTTGACCTAGTCGTTGGTGGAATCCGATTGCGCAATGTCTTAATGGATGGAGACAATGGGCTTACCATTATTTACGCTGACACGCTAGGAGTAGTGGGCATTCCGATGACCCAACTTAGCAAGAGCAACATGCAGTTCCACAGGGTAATCCTAGGGAAGAAAGCGAAATAGACTCGGACAGATCACCCTCGACATCGTATTTGGCGAAGGGAAGAACTTCCAAAAGGAGCGGCTGACTTTCGAAGTGGTAGACTTACTAAGTGCTTACCATGCTATCCTGGGTAGGCCAACCTACGCACGATTCATGGCCCAACCATGTTACATGTATTTTAAGCTTAAGATGCCAGGACCAAAAGGCGTGCTCACTATCACGACCGGGTAATCGGAAGTTTGCCGAAGAATGTCTCCAGAAGGCCTCTCAGATCGCTGACGAACAGATGGCGATGGCCGAGTCAGATGAGTACAATAAGGTGGTAGATTCGAGCGAGCTGCTAAAGTCCAAGAAGCCGACTATGGAATCCGCTTTCCAGTCAGCAGGGGAGATGAAGGCAGTGCACATCCACCCTGAGGACCCGAGTGCTGCCCCGACCAACATCTCCACCACCCTTGACAGCAAATAGGAAGGCTCGTCCAGTTCCTCCGTGAGAACTGGGACATCTTCGCCTGGAAGCCTTTTGACATGCCAGGTGTTCCCACGGAGCTGGCCGAGCACAGACTCTATGTCGACTCAACGATGAAGCCTGTCAAAGAGCACCTTCCACGATCATCCACTGAGAAGTGCAAGGTGATTGGCGAGGAGATAGCACGACTCTTAGCCGCCGAATTCATCCGAGAGGTTTACCACTCCGAGTAGCTCACTAACGTCTTCATGGTGCCGAAGAAAAACAACTATCTCCGAATGTGTATCAATTTTAGGCACATCAATCGGGCCTGTCCGAAGTATATTCCCTCTCCCCTGTATAGATCAGATAGTAGATTCTACTGCCGGGTGTGAGCGGTTGTCATTTCTAGATGCGTACTCCGGGTACCACCAGATCCAAATGTATGGCCCTGATGAAATAAAAAAGTGTTCATCACCCCATTTGGGTGTTTTTGCCATATCACTATGCCATTCGGGTTGAAAATGTTGGGGCCCTGTTTTAACGTGTGATTCATAAGTGCCTGCGGAAACAGATCAGTCGGATCATGGAGGCTTACATGGATGACATCATGGTCAAGTCTAGGAAAGGTTCCGACCTCCTAATTGACCTCGCAGAGACCTTAGTGAATTTGCGCACTTTCAGAATCAAGCTCAACCCAGCTAAGTGAACATTGTTGGGGAATGCAGTATTTCAAAAAAATTCCTACGATCACGCAAGATCTATCTAAGTGATGCATAGCAACGAGAGGGGAGGGTATGTCTACGTACCCTCGTAGACCGAAAGCGGAAGCGTTTATCAATGTGGTTGATGTAGACGTACACCTTCATGATCCGTCCCGATCAAGTACCAAACGTACGGCACCTCTGTGTTCAGCACATGTTCAGCTCGATGGCGTCCTCGCCTTCTTTATCCAGCAAGAGGGGCAAAGTAGTAGATGAGTTCCGGCAGCACGACGGCGTGGTGACGGTGTTGGTAAAGAACAATCCCTACAGGGCTTCGCCTAAGCACTACGAAAACTATGATGAAGGATAAACTAGAGGGGACGGGGTTGCCGGCACACGACTTGGTGTTTCTTGATGTGTCTTGGGTGCTAGCCCTACCCCTCTATTTATATGTTGAGCCTTGGGGTCGAAACTTGGAGTAAAAGCCTACACAAAGTCGGTTTCATCTGAAAGGCAAGAGTCCTTCTTGGTCTCCAGGACCAGAAGCCAGGGTTCTCGGCGTCTGGACCCAGACGCCAGGGACCCTAGTGTCTGGCCCCTGTACTCCGCAAAACTTCCTTTTGCACTTTCCAAAAACCTTGTGGGCTTTCCAGTTTGGCCCAAATAAAGTGTTCTCGTACCCAAACATTTCAGGAAACATCTGGAACCCCTTCCGGAGACCAAATACTATTATCCCATATATCAGTATTTATATCCGGACCATTCCAGAGTTCCTCGTCATGTCCGTGATCTCATCCGGGACTCCGAACAACAGTCGGTCACCAACATACATAACTCATATAATACAATATCTTCAACGAACGTTAAGCGTGCGGACCCTACGGGTTCAAGAACTATGTAGACATGACCGAGACATCTCTCTGGTCAATAACCAATAGTGGAACCTGGATGCCCATATTGGCTCCTACATATTCTACGAAGATCTTTATCGGTTGAACCGCATAACAACATATGTTGTTCCCTTTGTCATCGATATGTTACTTGCCCGAGATTCGATCGTCGGTATCATCATACCTAGTTCAATCTTGTTACCGGCAAGTCTCTTTACTCGTTCTGTAATGCAACATCCCACAACTAACTTATTATTCACATTGCTTGCAAGGCTTATAGTGATGTGCATTACCGAGAGGGCCCCGAGATACCTCTCCGACAATCAGAGTGACAAATTGTAATCTTGTTCTATGCCAACTCAATAAACACCATCGGAGACACCTGCAGAGCATCTTTATAATCACCCAGTTACATTGTGACGTTTGATAGCACACTAAGTGTTCCTCCGGTATTCGGGAGTTGCATAATCTCATAGTCATAGGATCAAGTATAAGTTATGAAGAAAGCAACATTAATAAACTTAACGGTCATAGTGCTAAGCTAATGGATGGGTCTTGTCCATCACGTCATTCTCTAATGATGTGATCTTGTTCATCAAATGAAAACACATGTCCATGGCTAGGAAACTTAACCATCTTTGATTAACGAGCTAGTCAAGTAGAGGCACACTAGGGACTCTCTGTTTGTCTATGTATTCACGCATGTACTAAGTTTCCGGTTAATACAACTCTAGCATGAATAATAAACATTTATCATGATATAAGGAAATATAAATAACAACTTTATTATTACCTCTAGGGTATATTTCCTTCAGTCTCCCACTTGCACCAGAGTCAATAATCTAGTTCACATCGTCATGTGATTTAACACCAATTGAGGGAGTCCTGGATTAGGGGGTCTCCGGACAGCCGGACTATATCCTTTCGCCGGACTGTTGGACTATGAAGATACAAGATTGAAGACTTCGTCTCGTGTCCGGATAGGACTCTACTTGGCGTGAAAGGCAAGCTAGGCAATACGGATATGTATATCTCCTCCTTTGTAACCGACCTTGTGTAACCCTAGCCGTCGGTGTCAAAACTGGCGGATCTCGGGTAGGGGGTCCCGAACTGTACGTCTAGGCAGATGGTAACAGGAGACCGGGGACACGATGTTTTTACCCAGGTTCGGGCCCTCTCGATGGAGGTAAAACCCTACGTCCTTCTTGATTAATATTGATGATATGGGTAGTACAAGAGTAGATCTACCACGAGATCAGAGAGGCTAAACCCTAGAAGCTAGCCTATGGTATGATTGTATGTCCCTACAGACTAAAACCCTCCGGTTTATATAGACACCAGAGAGGGCTAGGGTTACACAGAGTCAGTTACAATGGTAGGAGATCTACATATCCGTATCGCCAAGCTTGCCTTCCACGCCAAGGAAAGTCCCTTCCGGACACGGGATGAAGTCTTCAATCTTGTATCTTCATAGTCCAGGAGTCCGGCCGAAGGTATAGTCCGGCTATCCGGACACCCCCTAATCCAGGACTCCCTTAGTAGCCCCTGAACCAGGCTTCAATGACGATGAGTCCGGCGCGCAGATATTCTTCGGCATTGCAAGGCGGGTTCCTCCTCCAAGTACTTCATAGAAGATTTTGAACACAAAGGTAGTGTCCGGCTCTGCAAAATAAGTTTCCACATATTGCCATAGAGAGAATAATATTTACACAAATCTAATCTGCTGACGTATTCCGTAGCGTGACATCACACCACAACCAAGTCTTTATTCGAATCGTTTTACTGTCCCACTTCAGCGTGTTTAGCGAGGCGGTTTCCTTGGCACGTCTTGTCAAAGCAGAGATCATGTCCCCTTATTCCGGGATTCTCATCAATACGGGCGTGGGTAACCCAGTCGTACCCGTTGGTATGTTTTCTCGATCAAAGGCGAGTCCCAAACGGTCACGGGGAGGGCCCTTGGTATTCAACCTCTTATAAAGAGACCAAGGCCTTACTCCTTTCTTTCAATCTCAAACGAGTTCGCCCTTCGCCTCGAGTTCCAACACCCAAGGCTCCAGATTTCAGGCGCTTCGGACCTTCGACAATGTCCGGTTCCGACCTTCGAGGCCGATGGATGCCCTCCTCCGTAACGGAGGAGGACGTGCTGAAGTTGAGAGAGGCCAGGTTCCTGACCGGCGAAATCTGGCATAGGCTGCTTGCTCAAGGACAGGTCATTCCCACTCCCAAGCCTGGTGAGAGTGTGGTGTTCATGTCTCACTTCCTTCAGGGGTTAGGCTTCCCGACGGATCCCTTCGTGAGGGGGCTCATGTTTTATTATGGGCTGGAATATCACGACTTAGCCCCGTAGTCCATCCTCCATATTTCCTCATTCATCATCGTGTGTGAAGCCTTCCTCCGTATTACTCCTCACTTCGGACTATGGCTCAAGACCTTCAAAGTAGAGCCGAAGATGATCGAGGGACGGCACGCAGAGTGCGGAGGTGCTTTTATAAGCAAGAATGCTGGTGCTCCATGGCCCGAGGGCTCTTTTCAAGAGGAGTCCAGCTTATGGCAACGAGAGTGGTTTTATATCACCGCTCCCAGGAGCACCAAGTGGGTGGCCCCACCTGCCTTTCGCTCGGGTCCCCCACCACAGCTAGTGTCATGGGTCAATAAAGGACTGGACTGGGGGCCATCCAAGGACGTGCCCTTGTTGCAGGGCCGCATTCGAGATCTCTTAGAAAGAGACATTAGCCTGGTCGTGGTGACGCAGGTCATGTTGATCCGCCGAGCCTTGCCTGGCAAACGTCACCCCCTTTGCCTGTGGGAGTTCAATCCAGAGGGGCCACGAGCTCTCCAGCATTTCATGGGCGCAACGCCCGTGGAGATGTACAAATTGTTCTTCGGATCACAAGCAATGTGTCCGGACTTGACCGAGGACGCAGGCCTGAGCTCCAATCACCCAGATACTCAAGTAAGTAGCCTTGTGCCCGGACTCGCTATCCGTATATTTATCATAAAATTTCCCCTAAAAGAGTTGTCCTTTAAACAGGAGTGGATAGCGAAAGCAAAGCTAATCAGGTGTCCGCCCCCCCTCCCCGAGACCACGCCGGATCCCGTGCTAGTCGGGATGTTGGAGGTTGTGCCTTCGGAGGAAAGCGAGGGAGGGGACAAGGAAGCTACAGCCTCCTCGAAGAAGGTTGTACGAAAGGGAGGAATCGAAAATTCTTCTTCTCAGGGGAAGAAGAGGACTGCCTCCGACGACCCGGAGACCATGGCCTCAAAGCGAGGGAAGAAATCTTCGTGAGAGGATCCTGCACCGGGGGACACTTCGGCCGAATTATGCCCTCAAGGGGATCAGCCCTCCACCGAGCCGTAAGTAGAGAGGAGTTTTTCTTTTTAAGAAATGAGAGAAATCCTTGCGTTATATCTAAGAAGTGTAATCGAAAATTTACCTTGTAGCTCGGACCTTAGCCCTTCTCAGCAGAGCTCGTCTTCGGGGGATCTTCTTCCGGAGATGATGGAGAGCGGAACGCCTCCCTCTGCCGTACTGCCTTGCGAGGTGGGCGACCCTGAGGTATCGTCGCGGAGGGTTTCTCCGAATCCGTCCCTACCGGAAGGTAGTCATATGGCCCCCCAAAGCCCTCCGCGTCCGGCCTTCAAAAAGGGCCATCGGACGAGTCCGGCACCATCTGGTGCGCGGTTGGAGGAGCTGAAGGATCTGCTAGGGCGAGCATCTATCTCAGAGGAGCACCATGCATTGATGGGTACGGTGATTGAGAGGATTTCATCCGCGGAGAGTGGATTGCACGAGGCCGTCAGGAGTTTACTGACAGGTTTTGAGGTACGCGAAATAATGTACCCTTTTTGGACAGTTGCACATAAATAAGATGCATCCTGTGTAGATAGTAGCCCCTGAGACTTTGTGCGTTGTCAAAAGTGACGGCGCGCAGAGGATCATAATCCCTGGTCTAATATGCCGCCTTCATACGTAGGTGGCGAAGTGTCCGGTGGCCAGCCGGACTGATGAATTTGCCGAGCTAAAGCGGCAACTTGACATGGCAGATGCCGACATCGCGCTTGTCAACAAGCGGCTTGACGAGGCATAAGGTATGTAATTCCTCCGGCGGCACCTGGTAAGAGGAGCTTTATGACAGTATCTTACAATGTGTGCGCTTGATGCAGATGGTGCTGCTGCCATGGAGAATCTTCGGGCGGAACTTGCCCGAGCCAAGGAGCAAGCCAGGAAAAGTGATGCGGCTGCCGGAAAGGCAATTGAAGAGCTGAAAGCCGAACAGGCTGCTCACTGCCGAAGAAAGAAGGAAATGGCCGAGATGGCTGTGAAGCTGAAGAACGCTGTTGACCATTGCAAGCTTCTTGAAGAAGATCGGGCGGAACAGACGGACCTGAAGAAGGTCGTTGCCGATGCCAAGGATGCTCGCTCTGCTATGAGAGCTATGAAGGAGGAGCTGCGTCAGGCCGAAGAGATCGTGGCTGGGAAGCCCTTTATGCTGCGGAGGAAGTTCTGTGGTCCTAAACATGCTCCGTTAGACCAGATGTGGAGTACGGCGGACACCTATCTGGATTTAGCAGCGAGTGCCGCAGATGCGGCCGAACACTTCCAAGATCAAGAAGATCGCGAAGTGGAAAAGCTCTTCTGGTCGCAGTTCCACAATCCAGAGCGTCCACTGTCATTAGCCGATCGTTTGGCTGAATGGGCCGAGCTAAATAGGTTGTCCGGACTCGCCGTGAAGTATGTCATGAGTCATCTGTGGCCAGAGAGTCCAGAGCCGAAAAGTTATTTCAACTTGGTGCATTAGTTCCTTGGTGCGGCGCCGCATATCAATGCAATGAAGAGGCAGCGTGCATAGAGGGTGCGCGGATGGCTCTTGCCCGTGTCAAGACATACTGGGCGGAAATGGAGGCCACCGTTGTTGCATCCCTAGACTCGGATGGAAGTCGAGTACCTGCCGAGCACTATTTTCAGGAAGTTCTGCAAGGCGCTCGTTTAATAGAGACGCAGTGCTCGAAGGATACTATATTCGAATAGCATATATTGTTGTAAAACAATATTTTCATAAATTGTAGAAGCTTTTTATACTTGTGCCTGCAAGTACTATAATACCTACTGTGCGGCCGTTTAACATATATGTATATATAATCTGAAAGATGGCAGTCGTCGGCTTCAGCCCCCACACACATAATGCAGGGGTGTTCGCAGAAGGCGCATTTTCACACTTGATCCAACGTCTTGGTCCTACAAAGGAGGTGATAGCGCAGCGAACTAGGCAATCGGACTACGATGCTTTATCACTTTCACTTAGCCATAGGAGTTTGACAGGGAGGCTACTTATATAGCCCCTGGTGGCGCCTGCGCTCGCCCGAACTCGGGGCGCGTATGTGCCTGGCCGAGAAACGGCCCTTCGTTAATGCGGAGGAATCCTAAAGATTCCGGTAAGTCATCGAGTGGTTGACCAGTCTCACGCTATATCATGACAGTCAGTTTTCGGCTTTCTCTACTGAGGTGCTCGCCTGGCCGAACCGGGGCACAATCGCAGTAGTTCTCCTGGTGCCGCCTTAGCCGATAGAGCGGAACGTAAGGCAGCAAAACACAGGAGCCAGGCAAACCCAACAGTTGACCAAAAACATGATTCGAAGCTGATGCATATAAAGCCAAACTCGCGACGCCGAACACTCCCTAAGGTATTCGGTCTTGTGAGGGCGGGCGGGATAACGCCCTTAGTAATAAGCCCCTAGTGTCCAGGTACGCGCAAAAACTCTGACGTGGCCACATGCCAAAATGCCAGCCTCCTCCTTGGTTATACCAAGAAACCAGGGGATGTGTATCAACAAGAGACAGTAAGAAAGGTTTACGCAGGGTCTTAATCTGAAAAGAATCCTTGGAACGGGTCCCTGCTGCACATCTGCGCCTGTGTCTCCGTTGTGCCGTATCCTGGACGGGCGTAGCACAGTGTTCATCTGTAAAAGAGAGGAACTTAGTTGAAGAAAGATCATGCCGAACATAAGTTATACTAAATAAACAAAGTATAAATCGAAATGGGTAAAATTGAGCTTTATCGTCTCTTGTTTTATATGCGCGGAGCCCCTAGTATAGGGGTATACGGCTATTAAGCCTTTATCAATTGTATGTTTATGCCGGACTCGTCTAGTCGTGTCTGTGGTCTTGACGACCTGTTTAGATGCTTTGGCTGGTGAAGCCGCTTTATTGTGGGGCTGTCAAGGCAGCCGCACTGTTTTCCGCATGGGAGGAACACTCAATGTTTTCCCTCTAATGAGATGATGCCTCGTGGACCGGGCATCTTAAGCATAAGAGATGCATAATGCGGTATTGCGTTAAAGCGGGCGAAAGCTTCGCATCCCAGCAGTGCTTGATAGCTACTTGAGAATGGGGCGATGTGGAAAGTTATCTGTTCGTGGCGGAAGTTATCGGGGGAGCCGAACATAACTTCTAGCCGGAGAGAACCCATGCAGCGGGCATCCGGGCCTGGCGTTACCCCTTGAAAGTAGGTTTTGGTATGGCTAATTTTTGTTGGGTCTATCCCCATGTTGCGGATTGTGTCCTGGTATAACAGGTTTAGACCACTGCTGCCGTCCATCATGACATTTGTAAAGTGGAGTCTGCCGATTATTGGATCTAATACCAAGGCAGTCCAGCCTGCGTTCCGGATACTTCTAGAGTAATCCTGATGGTCGAAGGTGATCGGTTTTGACAACCATTAGCGAGACTCCTTTTGATAGGCCGTATGGTGCGTATCTCTGGTGGCGCCATTCTGTTCGTCACGTGAAGTAAGTTTATTGTTTTGACTTCTTGTGGGAAATCCTTTTGTTTCCTGGTGCTCTGCTTGTGGGGTTCGTCGTCGTCCTCACTTGGTGTGTCGAGCCCCTTGTGTTCGGCGTTGAGTTTGCCGGCTTGTGTGCGGCGCCGCTTGCCGCTCCATGCTGTCCATGTGGTCGTCTATCCGACCGGGTGGCTTTCCTATTTTTTGACTGCGGGGGCTCTAAGGCCTCCTCGTCAAATTCAGGCAGTAGCTTTCGCTTTGGATAGCTTTTTGTGCGGCGACTGCCGCCATATTTGTCTGCGGTGTTGCGTACTTTGCTCCATCTGATTCTGAGTGCATCTTCCGCAGTTTTGAGCTTCCGCTCTGCTTTTTCAGGCTATGCGCAGTGGCGACAAGCCTTTTGTGGAGGTTCTTCTGCTCCATGAGTTTATCCGGCGTAAGGTCGTCCGGACTGTTGTTTTCGCCGGGGACGGGGTGTTCGGTTTGTTTATCCAAGTTGTCCTGTTCAGACGTTTGCTCGAAGGCATGTTCGTCGTCCGCCGGCTCGTCCTGCTCTATGGCTGGGTCTGCATGGCTGCTGTCTCTGTCGACGCGGGGCTTGGAGCGGCGCTTACGTCGCCGCTTTGATTGCTTTTCGAGTGAACGATCCCTCGTTGCATCCTTGTGTTCCTCGTCGTCGCTTCCTTTGGGTGTGTCCACCATGTATACATCATGAGATGAGGTGGCTCTCCAGTGCCTTATAGGCGTTGGTTCATGTTCATCTCCTACATCGTCGTCCATACCGTCAATGTCTTCAGAGTCGAAGTCGAGCACATCGTTTAAATTATCGAAAGTGGCTACGAAGTGGGTGGTGGGTGGGCATCGAATTTCTTCGTTGTCCACATCCCAATCATGCCGGTCATAGTCTGGCCAGGACTCTCCTGACAAAGAGAGAGACCTGAGTGAATTCAGAATGTCGCCGAAGGGCGAGTGCTGAAAGATGTCTGCGGCGGTGAACTCCACGATCGGCGCCCAATCGGATTCAATCGGTAGGGGCGCGGAGGGCTCGGAGTCCGGAGAGGAGTCCGGCACCTTGGAGTCACGGGCTTCGCAAAGGACCAGGCTGGTGTTCGGCTTGATCACCTTAGAGATTGCAGCCCTCGAGGCGGTGTCTAACCACCCATCCTCGATTGGTGTGATCGGCTCCGAGCTAGGGGTCGGAGCGGACACAGGTGCGGCCTCCAGGACACTGTTTGGCGGCAGAGCTAGATCATGCCCATCGTGAGAGTGCGGCGCGCTCGGCTGTGGCTCGAATCCGTCGAAGATCAAGTCTCCGCGGATGTCGGCCGTGTAGCTCAAACTTCCAAATCTGACCTGATGGCCAGGGGTGTAGCTTTCGATCTGCTCCATATGACCAAGCGAATTGGCCCGCAGTGCAAACCCGCCAAATACGAAGATCTATCCGGGGAGAAAAGTCTCACCCTGGATCACATCGCTGTTGAAGATCAGAGAAGCCATCGGGCCTAAAAGTGAGGACATAGAGGAACTCTCAATGAAAGCACCAATGTCGGTGTCAAAACCGGCGGATCTCGGGTAGGGGGTCCCGAACTGTGCGTCTAGGCGGATGGTAACAGGAGACCGGGGAAACGATGTTTTTACCCAGGTTCGGGCCCTCTCGATGGAGGTAAAACCCTACGTCCTGCTTGATTAATATTGATGATATGGGTAGTACAAGAGTAGATCTACCACGAGATCAGAGAGGCTAAACCCTAGAAGCTAGGCTATGGTATGATTGTATGTCCCTACAGACTAAAACCCTCCAGTTTATATAGACATCGGAGAGGGCTAGGGTTACACAGAGTCGGTTACAATGGTAGGAGATCTACATATCCGTATCGCCAAGCTTGCCTTCCACGCCAGGGAAAGTCCCTTCCGGACACGGGACGAAGTCTTCAATCTTGTATCTTCATAGTCCAGGAGTCCGGCCGAAGGTATAGTCCGGCTATCCGGACACCCCCTAATCCAGGACTCCCTCACTAGCCCCCTCCGGTGTCTATATAAACCGGAGGTTTTAGTCCGTAGGACAACATACAATCATACCATAGGCTAGCTTCTAGGGTTTAGCCTCTCCGATCTCGTGGTAAATCAACTCTTGTAATACTCATATCATCAAGAATAAATCAAGCAGGACGTAGGGTTTTACCTCCATCAAGAGGGCCTGAACCTGGGTAAAACATCGTGTCCCCTGCCTCCTGTTACCATCCGCCTTAGACGCACAGTTCGGGACCCCCTACCCGAGATCCGCCGGTTTTGACACTGACATTGGTGCTTTCATTGAGAGTTCCTCTATGTCGTCGCCGTTAGGCTTGATGGCTCCTACGATCATCGATAGCGATGCAGTCCAGGGTGAGACTTTTCTCCCTGGACAGAACTTTGTGTTCGGCGGCTTCGCACTGCAGGCCAACTCGCTTGGCCATCTGGAGCAGATCGAAAGTTACGCCCCTGGCCACCAGGTCTTTGGAAGCTTAAACTACACGGCCGATATCTGCGGAGACTTGATCTTCGACAGATTCGAGCCCCTGCCTTGTGCGTCGCGCGGTCACGATGAGTACGATTTAGCTCTATCATCGGAATGTATTCAGGAGATTGCACCGACAGCTGCTTCGAGCCTCAATTCGGAGCCAGTTGTGCCATCCATGGATGGGTGGATGGACCCCGTCACGGAGGCCGTATCCTCAGCGGCGATCGAGCCGAATATCGACCTTACCCTTCACGAGAGCCGTGTTGCCAAACTGCCGGATCCTTCTTCGGCCATGGACTCCGAACCGCCTGCGCCCGTTCCTGTCGAATCCGATTGGGTGCCGATCATGGAGTTTAGCTCCGCGGATATTTTTCAGCACTCACCCTTTGGCGACATACTGAACTCATTAAGGTCTCTCTCCTTGTCAGGAGAGGCCTGGCCGAACTACGTCCGGTAGGATTGGGATGCGGATGACGAAGAAATTCGCCGCCCACCCACCACCCACTTAGTAGCCACTTTCGATGACTTAACCGACATGCTCGACTTCGACTCCGAAGACATCGACGGTATGGACGATGATGTGGGAGTCGAAGAGGAACCACTGCCCACAGGGCACTGGACAGCCACCTCATCATACAATATATACATGGTGGACAAACCCAAAGGAGGCAATGGTGATGAGACAATGGAGGATGACCCCTCCAAGAAGCAGCCCAAGCGCCGACGTCAGCGGCGCCGCTCTAAGTCCCGCCAAGGCAAAAGTGGTGATATCGGCACCGGAGATAATAGCACTCCGGACAATGCCGAAGACAACAACAATCCCCTCCAGCAAGATTTAGAGTAGGAGGATGGAGGAGCCAGCCATCCTGAGAGAGCGGCGGATGGAGAGGCGGAGGATGATAATTACATGCCTCCCTCCGAAGACGAGGCAAGCCTCGATGATGACGAATTCGTCATGCTAGAGGATCCCGTCGAACAAGAGCGCTTCAAGCGCCGGCTTATAGCCACGGCAAATAGCCTTAAGAAAAAGCAGCAGCAGCTTCAAGCTGATCAAGATTTGCTAGCCGACAAATGGACTGAAGTCCTGGTGGCCGAGGAATATAAACTCGAACGCCCCTCCAAGAGTTACCCAAAGTGTAGGTTGCTACCCCGACTGGAGGAGGAAGCACCGAAACCTACATCCCCGGCGTATGACGCGGCTGATCGGCCACCTCGTGGCCGCGACAGAGAAACATTCCAGCCAAAAGCTCAGCCCGCACCCCGGCGCCATTCAAATAAAAAGGCATGGGGAAATACGCCAGACCTGCGAGACGTATTGGAGGACAAAGCAAAACATGCAAGATCAATCTACAGATCACGAGGGTGCGCCACTATGCGAGATGATAATCGTCACGCCAGATACATTAAAATTAAGTCTGGCCGGGCCGAACACAGCGGGCAAGACTCATTTGAGCTGCATCGCGACATAGCCCAGTGCAGAGGCGCCGCACACCCCCTATGCTTCACAGCCGAAGTAATGGATCATCAAATCCCAGAGGGTTTCAAACCCGTAAATATTGAATCATACGATGGCACAACAGATCCTGCGGTATGGATCGAGGATTTCCTCCTGCACATCCACACGGCCCGCGGTGATGACCTACACGCCATCAAATACCTCCCACTAAAACTCAAAGGACTAGCTCGACATTCGCTCAACAGCTTGCCAGCAGAGTCCATTGGCTGTTGGGAAGATCTGGAAGCCGCATTCCTCGACAACTTTCAGGGCACTTATGCGTGACCACCAGATGCCGATGACTTGAGCCACATAATTCAGCAACCAAAAGAATCGGCCAGGCAATTCTGGACGCGGTTCCTAACAAAGAAAAATCAAATCGTCGACTGTCCGGATGCAGAGGCCCTAGCAGCTTTCAAGCACAACATCCGCGATGAGTGGCTAGCCCGGCACCTTGGTCAGGAAAAGCTGAAATCTATGGCAGCCCTCACGACACTCATGACCCGCTTTTGTGTGGGAGAAGACAGCTGGCTAGCTCGCAGTAATAACATATCAAAGAACCATGGTACTTCATATACCAAGGACGGCAATGGCAGGTCACGTCGCAACAAACATAAGCGCCGCATTAACAGCGACAATATTGAGGATACGGCAGTCAATGCTGGATTCAAAGGCTCTAAACCCGGTCAGCGGAAAAAGCCATTCAAAAGAAGCACTCCGGGCCCGTCCAGTTTGGACCGTATACTCGATCGCTCGTGTCAAATACACGGCACCCCCGACAAGCCAGCCAACCACACCAACAGGGATTGTTGGGTGTTCAAGCAGGCCGGCAAGTTAAATGCCGAAAATAAAGATAAGGGGTCACATAGCGATGACGACGAGGAGCCCCGGCAGCCGAACACCGAAGGACAGAAGAGGTTCCCCCCTCAAGTGCGGACGGTGAACATGATATACACAACCCACACCTCCAAGAAGGAATAGAAGCGTGCTCTCAGGGACGTATATGCGTTGGAGCCAGTCGCCCCAAAATTTAACCCATGGTCTTCTTGTCCGATCACCTTCGACCGCAGGGACCACACCACTAGTATCCGTCATGGAGGATTCGCTGCATTGGTCCTAGACCCAATTGACGGATTTCACCTCACTCGAGTCCTTATGGATGGCGGCAGCAGCCTGAACCTGCTTTATCAGGACACAGTGTCCAAAATGTGTATCGATCCCTCAAGGATCAAACCCACAAAAACGACCTTTAAAGGCGTCATACCAGGTGTAGAGGCCCATTGCACAGGCTCAGTCACACTGGAAGTGGTCTTCGTATCCCCGGATAACTTCTGAAGCGAAGAGTTAATCTTCGACATAGTCCCATTCCGCAGTGGCTACCATGCACTGCTCGGGCGAACCGCATTTGCAAGATTCAATGCGGTACCACATTATGCATATCTCAAGCTCAAAATGCCAGGACCTCGGGGGGTCATCACAGTCAATGGAAACACAAAGCGCTCTCTCCGCACGAAGGAGCACACTGCGGCCCTCGCAGCAGAAGCACAAAGCAGCCTCTTAAGGCAATCCACTAGTTCGCCGATTAAGGACCCGGACACCTTCAAGCGCGCCCGGAGTAATTGGCAACAGGACCGCCTGGCACGTTCCGAGCTCGCATAGCAATGCGCTCCCACCCTGGTCCCAGCCAAACAGCGAAATCCGTGCCACGCGTACATAATTACGCATTAATAATACCATGGGCACAGGCGGGGAGGGGGAACGACTGCGGCATGCCCCAAGTCGCGGCTTAAACCGCACTAGGGGCTTCCCGCTTTATTATTTTTCTCTTTCAGGACTTTAATCTCTGGAAACCCTGTCCGGCAACATGATTGCCGAACACATGATGCAGCAACCAAGGAGGCAGAAAGCTACGTCACACCATGGAACTCCCAGGTGGATTACGATAACGAGTGAAATATTTGCTTTAATACTATTCCTCAGCTTTCCCTTGGAAGGGACATGTCAAACAGTCCTACTTTTTGCTTATTGCACTACTAGTATCATTCTGCTTCAACGCACCTTTTTGAATAAACAATGCATAGCATTAAGACTATTATTGCATTCTTCCTTTATATATATATATATATATATATATGTTCATTCATGACATCTAGCACCCGTACACTCTGGTACGGCCAATATGCTAGGGGCTTAAGCATACCCCATAATACAGCGTGAGAAGTCCGAACACTTTCGGCAGTGCGGCACCCCGAACTTATAGCATTATATGCATCAGCTCCGAATCATGTCTTGGGTCAATAGTTGGGTTTGCCCTGCTCCCATGTTTTGGTACCTTACGTTCCGCTATATCGGCTAAGGTAGCACTGGGAGAACTACTGCGATTGTGCCCCGGTTCTGCTGGGCTAAGCACCTCAGTAGAGAAAGCTAAAACTGACTGTCATGATAAGGCAAGAGAGTGGTCGCTGTTCGAGAGGTTTCAAGTCCCTAAAGACTTATGCCGCTTAGAGTGAGGAGTCGGCCCTGTCCGGCTTAAGGTGTGTATCGCGCCCCGAATTCGGCCTTCCGAATACTAGGGGCTTCACCGAAATTTAAAATTATAGAATTCTATGGCTAAGTGAGAGTGATAACGCATTATAGTCCGATTGCCTTGTTCGTTGTGCTGAGCACCTCCCTCGAAGGACCCAACAATGGGAACAAGAGTGCTCAGGTTTATCCCGAACACCCCAGCACTCGTGGCGTGGGGGCAGAAGCCGACGACTAGCCATCTCTCAGATTTGATAAATAGCCGAACAGAAGGTAATATTTTAAATTCAGACAAGCGTTTCATAGCGCATATGAACAAGTTTTCATAATACAGGATTACACGAGCAAGTTCATTCAAATATTACATCTTTTGCACACTCATCCGCTACGAGACGGGCACCCTTCAAGACACCCTCATAGTACATCTCGGGGTAGCGATGCTCCTTGCCCTGCGGCGGCCCTTCCTTCACCAGCTTCATGGCGTCCATCTTGGTCGTGGCCCCTGGAAAATTTACGATGATCCTATCATTTTGCATATCCATAGACTAGGTACTACTTACCTTTGTTCTCCTCGAGCTGCCTCTTGGCAAGGCCGAGCTCTTCCTTGGACCCTTCGAGGTCCTGCTTCAGTGCGGCGACCTCCGTAGTCAGTGCGGCAGAGGCCAGCAGCGAAGCCTGCATACACATATAGACATACTTACATTAGACTCCTGCGATATTGTTTGATCCTCTGTTCGGCTTTTCTTTGTGAACACCGAACAGAGCATCAGGGGCTACTGTCTACGCGGTAATATTTTTCCTATATTTCAAATACTTACCTCAAAGCCTGTCAGAAGCCTGGCATAGGCTTCAGTCAGTCCGCTCTTGGCGGACTGAACCTTCTGGATCACCACACTCATAATAGTGCGGTGCTCTTCGTTGATGGAAGCGCTACGAAGTGCTCCCAGCAGATTGTCCGGTGACTCTGGATGGACAGAGGTCACCGGCAGAGGCGTCTTGCCCCTTTTGGAAGGAGGCCGCCTGCCTGAGTCCGGAACCACTGGAGGTTCTGGCGCGGTGTTCGGCTGAGGGCCGAACTCGGAGCCCTCGGGAGCCTTGCTCCCTCTGCTCCCGGAATCCGGAAGGTCGCCTCGAGGCGCCTCCGGGACTGTCTCCCCTCGACCCGGTGCCTCTTGAGACAATACCTCAGCATTGTCCGTAGGGCAAGGGCAGGTGGCGGTCAGAAGTGGATCGCTATCCATATCCGACGAGCCCAGGGAGCCGTCCGACGATACATCAATACAGGCTCGTGGCGGTCTGCATAATCATAATTCGGCGTTAGGAGAAGCAGTGCGACAAAGGTATGCTATGAGTTACTCTGGCATCTGAATACTTACAACTTCGCCAGGGGCTTGGCCCTGAGCAGCCACTCGTCTTCGCCTTCGGCGGTGGTGGTGGAGTAGTCCGGAAGGAGTGTCCTTCCCTTCTTGGACCCTTCGGCCCCCCCGGTTGGGGTTGCCTTCCTTTTCTTGTCTCCCCGGCTGGAGGGGAGCATCTTCATCTTCCTCCTCGTCTTCGGGGGAGGAGTGCATCGCGGAGTTATCGTACGATGAGTCCGATAACACCTGGCGTTGGGAACTCTTTCGGGTTCCCTTGGCCTTCTTAGTCTTCTCCGGCACCTTGTAAGGAGCCGGAGTCAGCATCTCCGTCAGGAGAGCGTCCGTAGTGTCTTCGGGCAGACGGGCCGGACAGTTAATCTGCCCCGACATCTCCACCCAGTCCTGTCAAAGGCATGGAGCTCAGACCCCGCGCATGGTTAAGCTAGGGGAAATAAATATCCTACCAGATGTGCAGAACTCACCGAATGCGCTAGGCGCTTCACGCTTAACCGGAGGTCCTCGGTGGGAGAGGGAGGGACCTCAGCGCCCTTGAACAGCACCCTCCAGACATCCTTGTGCATCGTGTCGAAGAGCTCGCTCAGAGTCTGGTGCTGGGCTGGGTCGAACTCCCACAAATTGAAATCCCGTTGTTGACACGGGAGGATCCGGTGGATGAGCATGACCTGGACTATGTCGACAAGCTTGAGCTTCTTGCCTGCCATATTCCGGATACATTTATGGAGTCCGTCCAGCTCCACCGATGAACCCCAGGACAGGCCCTTCTCTTTCCAGGAGGTGAGCCGCATGGGGATTCCGGATCGAAACTCGGGGGCCGCCACCCAGTTGGTGTCGCGCGGCTCAGTGATGTAGAACCATGCCGATTGCCACCCCTTTATGGTCTCCACGAAGGAGCCTTCAAGCCATATAACATTGGGCATCTTGCCCACCATGGCTCCGCCTCATTCTGCTTGTTAGCCTCCCACCACCTTCGGCTTGATATTAAAGGTCTTTAGCCACAGGCCGAAGTGGGGCCGGATGCGGAGGAAAGCCTCACACATGACGATGAACGCCGAAATGTTGATGATGAAGTTCGGGGCCAGATCATGGAAGTCCAGCCCGTAGTAGAACATGAGACCACGGACGAATGGATGGAGGGGAAACCCCAGTCCGCGGAGGAAGTGGTGGAGGAAAACTACCCTCTCGTGAGGTTCCGGGGTAGGGACGATCTGCCCCGCGGCTAGGTATCCGGCCCCGTGCAGCTTTTTGATGTGTCCCTCCATGACGGAGGACGCCATCCACTTGCCTCCCGCTCCGGACATGTTTGGAGAAGGTTGAGGAGAAGGATGTGGACTTGGGCGTTGGAGCTCGAGTGCGCAAGAACGGATGAGCAAGGAGCAAGAAGGCATGGGTAGAAAAAGGTTAAACCTTGTCCCTTTATAAGGGCGGCCGAAACTATGCACCCCCACTAGCCTGGTAAAACTCGCTTATCCCCCAAGCACCGTAATCGATGGCACAGTTGGGTTACCCACGCCCGTATTGATGAGAATCCCGTAATAAGGGGCACACGATCTCTGCTTTGACAAGACGTGTCAAGAAACTGCCTCACGTTATGTGCGGGGATAGTTAAAGGAGACGGTTCGAATAATCACCGGGCCATGGCATAATGTCATGTTGCCAAAACGTGCCAGCAGATTAGATTTGTGGAAATATTATTCTCTCTATGGTGGTATGTGGAACTTATTTTGCAGGGTCGGACATTATCCTTGTATTCAAAATTCTTTAGTGGTGTATTCGGAGGAGGAACCCGCCTTGCAATGCCGAAGACAACACTGCGCGCCGGACTCATCGTCAGTGAAGCCTGGTTCAGGGGCTACTGAGGGAGTCCTGGATTAGGGGGTCTCCGGACAGCCGGACTATATCCTTTGGCCAGACTGTTGGACTATGAAGATACAAGATTGAATACTTCGTCACGTGTTCGGATAGGACTCTACTTGGCGTGAAAGGCAAGCTAGGCAATATGGATATGTATATCTCCTCCTTTGTAACCAACCTTGTGTAACCCTAGCCCCCTCTGGTGTCTATATAAACCGGATGGTTTTAGTCCGTAGGACAACATACAATCATACCATAGGCTAGCTTCTAGGGTTTAGCCTCTCCGATCTCGTGGTAGATCAACTCTTGTAATACTCATATCATCAAGAATAAATCAAGCAGGACATAGGGTTTTACCTCCATCAAGACGGCCCGAACCTGGGTAAAACATCATGTCCCCTGCCTCCTGTTACCATCCGCCTTAAACGCACAGTTCGGGACCCCCTACCCGAGATCCGCCGGTTTTGACACCGACACCAATACTTCACATCGTCATGTGACCAACACCCAAACGGTTTACTAGATTCAATAATCTTGTTCACATCGCTATGTGATTAACACCCAAACAGTACTAAGGTGTGATCATGTTTTGCTTGTGAGAGAAGTGTAGTCAATGGTTTTGTTACATTCAGAGCCGTATGTATTTTGCAAATATTCTATGTCTACAATGCTCGTGGAGCTACTCTATCTAATTGCTCCCACTTACAATATGTATCCAGATTGAGACTTAGAGTCATCCGGACCGGTGTAAAAGCTTGCATCGACGTAACTCTTTATGACGAACTCTTTATCACCTCCATAACCGAGAAATAGTTCCTTAGTCCTCTTAGGTAATTAAGGATAACTTTGACCGATGTCTAGTGATCCACTCCTGGATCACTATCGTACCCCCTTTCCAAACTCATGGTGAGGTACACAATAGGTCTGGTACACATGATATCATACTTTATAGAACCTATGGCTAAGGCATAGGGAATGACCTTTCATTCTCTTTCTATTTTATGCCGTGGTCGGGTTTTGAGTCTTTACTCAACTTCACACCTTGCAACGCAGGCAAGAACTCCTTCTTTGACTGTTCCATTTTGAACTACCTCAAAATCTTGTCAAGGCATGTACTCATTGAAAAATATATCAAGCGTCTTGATCTATCTCTATAGATCTTGATGCTCAATATGTAAGTAGCTTCACCGAGGTCTTTCTTTGAAAAACTCCTTTCAAACACTCCTTTATGCTTTCCAGAAAATTCTACATCATTTCCGATCAACATTATGTCATTCACATATACTTATCAGAAAGGCTGTAGTGCTCCCACTTACTTTCTTGTAAATACAGGCTTCACTACAAGTCTGTATAAAACCATATGCTTTGATCACTTTATCAAAGCATATATTCCAACTCCGAGATGCTTGCACCAGTCCATAGATGGATCGCTAGAGCTTGCACACTCTGTTAGCACCTTTAGGATTGACAAAACCTTCTTGTTGCATCATATACAACTCTTCTTTAAGAAATCCATTAAGGAATGCAGTTTTGACATCCATTTGCCAGATTTTATAAAATGTGGCAATTGCTAACATGATTTGGACACACTTAAGCATCGCTACGAGTGAGAAAATATCATTGTAGTCAACATCTTGAACTTGTCGAAAACCTTTGGCGACAATTCGAGCTTTGTATATAGTAATACTACTATCAGCATCTGTCTTCCGCTTGAAGATCCATTTATTCTCAATGGCTTGCTGATCATTGGGAAAGTAAACCAAAGTCCACACTTTGTTCTCCTACATGGATCCCATCTCAGATTTTATGGCCTCAAGCCATTTTGCGGGATCTGGGCTCATCATCGCTTCCTCATAGTTCGTAGGTTCGTCACAGGATTACCGTACCACTCTGGTGCGGATCTTACTCTGGTTGACCTACGAGGTTCGGTAGTAACTTGATCAGAAGTTTCATGACCATCATCATCATTAGCTTCATCACTAATTGGTGTAGGAATCACTGCAACTGATTTCTGTGATGAACTACTTTCCAATAAGGGAGCAGGTACAATTACCTCATCAAGTTCTACTTTCCTCCCACTAACTTCTTTAGAGAGAAACTCCTTCTCTAGAAAATATCCATTCTTAGCAATGAATATCTTGCCTTCGGATCTGTGATAGAAGGTGTACCCAACAGTCTCCTTTGGGTATCCTATGAAGACTCATTTATCCAGTTTGGGTTCGAGCTTATCAGGTTGAAGCTTTTTCACATAAGCATCGCAACCCCATACTTTAAGAAATGACAACTTGGGTTTCTTGCCAAACCACAATTCATAAGGTCTCGTCTCAACGGATTTCGATGGTACCTATTTAACGTGAATGCAGCCGTCTCTAAAGCATAACCCCAAAACGATAGCGGTAAATCAGTAAGAGGCATCATAGATTGCACCATATCTAATAAAGTGCGGTTACGACGTTCGGACACACCATTACGCTGTGGTGTTCAGGTGGCGTGAGTTGCGAAACTATTCCACATTGTTTCAAATGAAGACCAAACTCATAACTCAAATATTCACCTCCACGATCAGATCGTAGAAACTTAATTTTCTTGTAACTATGATTTTCCACTTCACTCCGAAATTCTTTGAACTTTTCAAATATTTCACACTTATGTTTCATCAAGTAGACATACCCATATCTGTTCAAATCATCTGTGAAGGTCAGAAAATAACGATACCCGCCACGAGCATCAACACTCATGGGTGCGCATACATCAGTATGTATTATTTCCAATAAGTGTGTTGCTCATTCCATTGTTCCGGAGAACAGAGTCTTAGTCATCTTGCCCTTGAGGCATGGTTCGCAAGCATCAAGCGATTCATAATCAAGTGATTCCAAAAGCCCATCAGCATGGAGTTTCTTCATGCGCTTTACTCCAATATGACCTGAAATGGCAGTGCCACATATAAGTTGCACTATCATTATTAACTTTGCATCTTTTGGCTTCAATATTATGAATACATGTATCACTGCAATCGAGATTCAATAAACCATTTATTTTGAGTGTATGACCATAGAAAGTTTTATTCATGTAAATAGAACAACAATTATTCTTTGACTTAAATGAATAACCGTATTGCAATAAACATGATCCAATCATATTTATGCTCAACGCAAACACCAACTAACATTCATTTTAGGTTCAACACTAATCCCGAAGGTAAAGGGAGTGTGCCATGGTGATCTTAACAACCTTGGAATCACTTCCAACACACATCGTCACCTTGCCCTCAACTAGTTTCTGTTCATTTTGTAACTCTTGTTTCAAGTTACTAATCATAGCAACTGAACCAGTATCATATACCCAGGGGCTATTATGAACACTAGTAAAGTACACGTCAATAATTTGTATATCAAATATACCTTTGTTCACTTTGCCATCCTTCATATCCGCCAAGTATTTGGGGTAGTTTCGCTTCCAGTGACCATTCCCTTTGGAGTAGAAGCACTCGGTTTCAGGCTTAGGTCTAGCTTTGGGTATCTTCACGGGAGTGGCAACTTGCTTGCCATTCTTTGAAGTTCCCTTTCTTTTCCTTTGCTCCTTTTTTCTTGAAACTAGTGGTCTTGTCAACCATCAACACTTGATGCTCTTTCTTGAATTCTACCTTCGTCGATTTAGCATCACGAAGAGCTTGGGAATCATTTTCGTCATCCCTTGCATGTTATAGTTCATCACAAAGTTCCAGTAACTTGGTGATAGTGACTAGAGAACTCTGTCAATCACTATCTTATCTGGAAGATTAACTCCCACTTGATTCAAGCGATTGTAGTACTCAGACATTCTGAGCACATGCTCACTGGTTGAGCTATTCTCCTCCATCTTGTAGGCAAAGTACTTGTCAGAGGTCTCCCTCTTGACTCGGGCATGAGCCTGAAATACCGATTTCAGCTCCTGGAACATCTTATATGCTCTGTGGCGTTCAAAATGGTTTTTGAAGTCCTGGTTCTAAGCCGTAAAGCATGGCGCACTAAACTATCAAGTAGTCATCATACGGATCTTGCCAACCGTTTATAATGTCTACATCTGCTTCTGCAATAGGTCCATCACCTAGCGGTGCATCAAGGACATAATTCTTCTATGTAGCAATGAGAATAATCCTCAGATCACGGACCCAGTCCGCATCATTGCTACTATCATCTTTCAACTTATATTTCTCTAGGAACATATAAAAAATAAAACAGGGGAGCTATACTCGAGCTATTGATCTACGACATAGATATGCAAAAACTACCAGGACTAAGTTCATGACAAATTAAATTTCAATTAATCATATTACTTAAGAACTCCCACTTAGATAGACATCCCTCTAATCATCTAAGTGATCATGTGATCCATTTCAACTAAACCATGTCCGATCATCACGTGAGATGGAGTAAGTTTTCAATGGTGAACATCACTATGTTGATCATATCTACTATATGATTCACGCTCGACCTTTCGGTCTCAGTGTTCCGAGGCCATATCTGCATATGCTAGGCTCGTCAAGTTTAACCCGAGTATTCTGCTTATGAAAAACTGGCTTGCACCCGTTGTATGTGAACGTAGAGCTTATCACACCCGATCATCACATGGTGTCTCGACACGGCAAACCGTAGCAACGGTGCATACTTAGGGAGAACAATTATACCTTGAAATTTAGTGAGATGTCATCTTATAATGCTACCGCTGTACTAAGCAAAATAAGATGCATAAAGGATAAACAACACATGCAATCAATATAAGTGATATGATATGGCCATCATTATCTTGTGCCTTTGATCTCCATATCCAAAGCACCGCCATGATCACCGTCGTCACCGGCTTGACACCTTGATCTCCATCGTAGCATCGTTGTTGTCTCGCCAACTATTGCTTCCACGACTATCGCTACCGCTTAGTGATAAAGTAAAGCAATTACATGGCGATTGCATTTCATACAATAAAGCGACAACCATATGGCTCCTGCCAGTTGCCGATAACCGTGTTACAAAACATGATCATCTCATACAACAATTTATATAATCACGTCTTGACCATATCACATCACAACATACCCTGCAAAAACAAGTTAGACGTCCTCTACTTTGTTGTTGCAAGTTTTACATGGGTGCTACGGGCTTAGCAAGAACCGTTCTTACCTACGCATCAAAAACCACAATGCGGTATAGTGACTACTTTTTGATCTTCAGAAAGAACCCTGTTCATTGAATCCGATTGAAATAAAGTTGTAGAAACTGACACCCGCCATCCACCTATGTGCAAAGCATGTCAGTAGAACCAGTCTCATGAACGCGGTCATGTAATGTCGGTCTGGGCCGTTTCATCCAACAATATCGCCGAATCAAGAAAGAACTAGTGACGGCAAGCAATATGTATGTACCCATGCCAACAACTCCTTTGTGTTCTACTCGTGCATATAACATCTACGCATAGACCTGGCTCTGATACCACTATTGGGGAATACAGTATTTCAAAAAAAATCCTATGATCACGCAAGATCTATCTAGGAGATGCATAACAATGAGAGGGGAGAGTGTGTCTACGTACCCTCGTAGACCAAAAGCGGAAGTGTTTATCAACGCGATTGATGTAGTCGTACACCTTCATGATCCATCCCGATCAAGTACCAAACGTACGGCACCCCCGCGTTCAGCACACGTACAGCTCGATGACGTCCTCACCTTCTTGATCCAGCAAGAGGGACGAAGTAGTAGATGAGTTCCGGCAGCACGACGGCGTGGTGATGGTGTTGGTGAAGAACAATCTCCGCAGGGCTTCGCCTAAGCACTACGAAAACTATGACGGAGGATAAACTAGAGGGGACGGGGTTGCCGGCACACGACTTGGTGTTTGTTGATGTGTCTTGGGTGCTAGCCCTACCCCTCTATTTATATGTTGAGCCTTGGGGTCGAAACTTGGAGTAAAGGCCTACACAAAGTCGGTTTCACCCAAAAGGTAAGAGTCCTTCTCGGACCCCAGGACCAGACGCCAGGGTTCCCGGCGTGTGGACCCAGATGCCAGGGACCTTGGCGTCTGGCCCCTGGACTCCGCAGAACTTCCTTTTGTGCTTTCCAAAAACCTTGTGGGATTTCCCCTTTGGCCCAAATAAAGTGTTCTCGTACCCAAACATTTTGGGAAACATCCGGAACCCCTTCCGGTGAATTCCGGAACCCTTTCGGAGACCAAACACTATTATCCCATATATCAATCTTTATATCCGGACCATTCTGGAGTTCCTCATCATGTCTGTGATCTCATCCGGGACTCCGAACAACATTCGGTTACCAACATACATAACTCATATAATACTATATCGTCACCGAATGTTAAGCGTGCGGACCCTACGGGTTCGAGAACTATGTAGACATGACCGAGACATCTCTCTGGTCAATAACCAATAGCAGAACTTGGATGCCCATATTGGCTCCTACATATTATACGTAGATCTCTATCGGTCGAACCGCATAACAACATATGTTGTTCCCTTTGTCATTGGTATGTTACTTGCCCGAGATTCGATCGTCGGTATCATCATACCTAGTTCAATCTCGTCACCGACAAGTCTCTTTACTCATTCTATAATGCAACGTCCCACAACTAACTTATTAGTCACATTGCTGCAAGGCTTATAGTGATGTGTGTTACCGAGGGGGCCCAGAGATACCTCTCCGACAATCGGAGTGACAAATCCTCATCTCGATCTATGCCAACTCAACAAACACCATCATAGACACCTGTAGAGCATCTTTGTAATCACCCAATTATGTTGTGACGTTTGATAGCACACTAAGTGTTCCTCCGGTATTCTGGAGTTGCATAATCTTATAGTCATAGGAACATGTATAAGTTATGAAGAAAGCAATAGCAATAAACTAAACGATCATAGTGCTAAGCTAACGGATGGGTCTTGTCCATCACATCATTCTCTAATAATGTGATCCCATTCATCAAAGTACAACACATGTCCATGGCTAGGAAACTTAACCATATTTGATTAACGAGCTAGTCAAGTAGAGGCACACTAGGGACTCTCTGTTTGTCTATGTATTCACACGTGTACTAAATTTCCGGTTAATACAATTCTAGCATGAATAATAAACATTTATCATGATATAAGGAAATATAAATGACAACTTTATTATTGCCTCTAGGGCATATTTCCTTCATGCATTCAGCGTCCCCGCAGGCAAATTACTCGGTTTCCTCGTTTCCAAACGCGGGATCGATGCCAATCCTGAGAGGATCGGGGCCATCATCTGAATGAAGCAACCAGAGCGTCTCCACGACATACAACGCCTCACATGCTGCTTGGCAGCCCTGAGCAGATTCATCTCAAGACTCAGTGAAAAAGGCCCGCCGCTTTATCGATTGATGAAGAATTCTGACAGGTTCGAGTGGAATCTCGAAGTGCAGGCTGCATTCTAGGAACTCAAAGCCCTACTTTCCACCCAGCCGGTGCTAGCTGCTCTGAGCAGCAAAGAGCCTTTGCTCCTATACATTGCGGCCACGAGCCGAGTTTTTAGTACGGTTCTCACTATGGAACGGGAAGAACAAGGCAAAACTTCAAGCTCCAACGACCAGTCTACTACATATCCGAAGTCCTAACCCCTTCCAAGCATAGGTATCCGCATTACCATAAGCTAGTATATGCACTACTGCTGGATGCTGCTAACGCGACACTACGATCGGAGACCCTTCAATGAAACTGTGTGTGATGCATTAATCACAAATGGTGATGTAAAATAACCATCAATAAAGATGCAAAACATTTGTGATGAAGGATACACCAAACATGGTTCATATTTTAGTTGCGTGTGCGATGAGGGGCATACAATTCAGTTGAATGAATTTTTTGCGATGACGCAAAACAAAAGAAACGGGTAGCCAGATGAAGGTGTGTGCGATATACAACATATGGTTCACTCAGATGAACTGTTTGTGATTAGGCAACACAAAATAAACGGTCAGCCAGATCAAGGTGTGTGCGATATACGGCATACGGTTCACTTGGATGAACTATTTGCTTTGAGCCAATAGAACAGAAATGGTTCAATTTAACAGGATGTGTGTGATACGCGGCAAACAGGTCTGTAATCAGAAATGTGTGCAAAGACTGATAATAATATAGACGATTGCTGCTAATAAGCAATGTGTGTTTTGGGAAAACGCTTGGTGGTATACAATTGTCAGCGATTTATGAAATCATCACCGACGGGTTCCCCATTATGGTCCGTGTGCGATGTCATTGCACACAGAACAGCAACATATGTACTTATAACTTATAAGGACTTGATTCCATAAACAGATTGAACATCCAGTTACATATGTGGTTAGTACACACATGACCTTTGCACACACCAAAGTATGTTCCAAAATGCCTAGAAAACTCAGATAATGTATAAAAAGGCAAAACAAATTGTGAATAATTTCATATTACTATAGTTGCATGTTGCCTCTGTAAAATGAATCAAGGCGGGAAGAGACAACGTATGTCGTTTCGCACACATAGGTGACAAGGTTCCTCTCGGAACCATGAGCCTTTTTGAGAGAAGCTCTGGTTTGTAAGAAGTTTGTACCAAGACTTTTCCCAAATTGTACAAATTTTTACCATAGCATGCTGGTGCTATGTCATAACACCATGCCATGTTTCATGATTTTGAGGCGAGTTTTGGATTTACAGTAATTTTAAAACTAGGTTTCTCAATGTTTACTGTCAAATCGACACCTCCCTGGATAGGCTTTTTCCTCATGGGTCCCAAATGACAAATCCAAATCACACTACCATGCAACTTTTCTTATTAACAATTACAACCCATTTTGTGTGCTAGCTGAAAATAAGTTTGTGGGTGCCGGTGGGCGCTAAGAACTTGCGGTTCCGTAATGAACAAAGATCTTAAGGACCCCTTGAGAGTGAGGTTCTTTCCCTATGTTGTGATTGCTTATAATATTTATGTCTTAATTAAAGAAATGGCAAGCCATTGACCCAGTATGAAAGAAAATATGGGTCGAAGCCGAGTTGAAAGGGGCAGCAATATCTAACCCTAGCTTACAGAAGGTACAAAAGCACAATGATTAATTGCTCATCAGGTTTACACAAAATCCAGATTGAACAAGACAATAACAACTAACTCAACCAAAGTTTTCGGCAGTCACAATCAAATGGATCAATCTGATCCATAAAATCAAGATCCTGAACCAGAAATTCTACCGGTACATGATAACAAGTTGTAAATAGAAGCCAAGCATGCTCAGAAGCCCTTTTGTCCACCTGAAACTTCTTTTTATGCCATTCAACACTCGCAACCGTAAGAAATTTCTTGTCGTAAACTTAATCCTCACGGACAATAGTGCCCTCACATTAAACATGAAGAATGTGACAAAGCTAGTGTTTGCATTGTTGGATCCATATCCTTCCAGCGTTACTGTCTTCAAACGAATGTCATAAGATCTGAGAAAATCCCGGTGCTTCTTAAACCATCGATTGGTTATACTTTTTGCTCCATGTGTTAGTGCCTAAATAGAGATGAAGATTAAAAAAACTTAATGTCTAAAAAATATTATGTTGAAAGAGTGATAGTTGAACGATTAATTATAGTACATTATATATGGGCTTTCAATGTGCATGAAATCATCACCTTTGGATAAAAATTCTCCAGACATGGAAAGCACTGCAGCAAGCCAATAATCGTGTTGAGATCAAAACACCACATACTGATATGTAAGGTCTTGACAGAATCCACCACCACTAATAGGATGGACAAGCTCTTCATTGAGCATAGAACATAATATTAGTACCAAAAGTGTACTCCAAGATGATACTTATTCGCACAAATGAAAAAAAGCAGATAACAAAAGTTTACATTAATAATCTACAGTACCTCAATAGGTGTGGAGCCAAACACCATCTTGAACCATCTAAAAGGATCACGAATTGCACCCAAGGTCTCCAGTTTAGACGTAGAGACTATAGTTATTTGCGAAGGTACTGTACCAGAATCAAGGAGCAACCTTTAAAGTGAAGGGGCATCTTCGATGATGAGATCATGTCCAAAAAAAATTCCCATGCTTACAAGGTGGGGCGACTTTATTTTGAGACAACGGATACAAATTTCCATTCCAAAAACAAGCATCAAGCGTTCCAGGGCTGGGTGACTCGAGTGGATGCTGCTGTGCAGTGTGGCCTTCGATAGATCAACCACCACAAGTGCACATTTTTTAGCAGTGGGAGTTGAAGCATTTGTACCAGATTGTCTGCTAGATGGCACCGGGCCAAGGTGGTGGTGTGGAGAGAGGAGGAAAACCACAAGATGGACATTGGTGGTGAGGGACAGATACAACGGTTCGTGGTATGTTAAATACATAGTCATGGTAGAACTCAAGCTGCTGGAGTTTATCGAATTGATGGGATGTCAGCCAAGCGGCCGCTGTGCAGGGTATGTCCAGCAGGCAGCATGTCGGGATGCAGATGCATTGAACGGAGCCCTAGTGGGAGGAGATGATGGCTTCGGGGAGTTCAGAATCATCATCGACGGATAGTTGACGACAGTCGAGATTAAGAGGCGCAGCGCACCACAGAGTGCGCCACCAAGATGCAAGGACGTGTGTGTGGCAGCCATCTTTGGTGGGGAGAAGGGAGATGATCTCCCCAAGGATGCCGTCCAGGAGATCATTGATGCGGTCCGCCGGAGATTCTACTGGTTTCTCAGGTCCAGGGGGCGCTTCTTGCTGCACAGCCGGGTCCAAGATCTACATCCGGCGGCGGCGCTGGCCGGAGCCTCATCTGCGTACATACCAATCTGAAAGAAAAAAAGGCATAAACATACATGTAGGACATTCAAAATCAATTCTCAAGATCTGGAAAGAAAAAGGCACAAACATATATGTAGGACATTCAAAATCAATTCTCAAGATCTGGCCACCAATTATTAGCATGCAAGCTAACCCTAGTTGGATTATTAGTAAAAATCTTTTGTACAGAACAAACAATTAATCACTAACTCTATACGGATAACATTCAAACAATCAATACACTACGTGCATCTAATGGATCTTAATTACTCTGATTTCATGGACTGAGAGAACATAACCATAAGATTTGTATTCCAAAAAATTATAGAGGGGGGGAGTAATCAGAGAAAACACATGATATGTTTTCCGCACAAATGGGTATACAGATGACTAACCGGTTTTCCGTCGGAGTCGCAGTCGTTGCCAGAGTTGATGTTGACCTCCGGCTCCGGCTGGGGGGGGGGGGGCACAACGATGCCGACGAAGTCAAGGTCGTGATGCTGCCCGCGTGAGACCTCGTCGGCGGCGACGGCAACCTCTATGCCCAGCTTCATGCATTGCGCGGGTGCTTCACCAGCCCTGACATCGCCACTTCCTCCGATGGTGCGCTTCGGCGGCATCCTCATACACTCCAGAGTCCAGACATCGGTGACCACTATGGACCAAGGGTGCGGCTGCCTATTATGGCCAGCGGCTCGGGCGCGCAATTAATACAGACCAGTGGGAGCGAGGCAGACTGCGGCCCAAAGCTGTCTCGCCTCCCGGTGAGCCTGTGCAGTGGACTTCTGCCATTCCTACCATCATTTCACACAGCTACTCGCACGCCTCCCATCAATGCGCACACCTGCACACAGGCCTCCCGATATGCCTACGTGGCGGACTGCTCACATGTGTCTCGTCAATTCACGCCTGCTTGCACGGCACACGAGGCGTGTGGCAGCATGTATATTTTTTGGTTTATTGATGATTCATTATGCCGCTTTACTGCTTAACTGAAGCATGGCACGGTCTAACGCACACTGTACGAATAAATAATCTGTATGAGATATTGGTTGCCAGTTTTTAATAGTCTCCCGTTTGTAAGAAGATTATATCAAAACGGGTCTCATTGACAAAAAATACAGTATCACAGTCTACCGGTGTCCATATATGACACCACGGTAAGTTTCATGAATTTCAACTAAGTTTTGGATTTACTGAATTTTGAAAAAATATATTCTCAATATTTTGAAATCTCTTGCAGAGGGAAACATGCATCCAGGGACATATATGATTTTGCAACACATTTTGGTGCATATGTAGCTCAAATTCAATTTTTGCACATTAAATCCCTAGGAAATCAATCAATGTATAAAAACGGTCGAATGATGTCTATTTTTTAGAAAAATTAACACGGCACTCCGCCTTTCGTCACATGTTCACTGCAGAAAAAGTTTGACATGCCTTAGAGTGGCTATGGTGGTGCGGGATGTGTGTGTCCATGTGTGGGGGGTGGGGGGAGGGGTCCGACAGTACACTACGAGTCGCGAACCTCCATGTGGGATTATTGATCATTTTGTGAGTCATATATGCCACATCAAAGTCGTGAATTGGTTATTTAAAGCATTACACAACCCTTTCATACATAATGTTCGGGCCACATGCATGCATTGGTGGATCCTCTTGGACACTCTCCCTCGTGCGGTTATCAGCGACTTGCCCATTCATTAACCCGCAAAGGTTTTCAGTTTCCACCGACAACGAGAGGCATTTGACCAAAAGGTGGATTCATCTTGGCATGTGTGTGGTGAGGATCATGGTGGGATTCCGATGTCTACTACACAACTTTATTCTTGTAGACACGTGTTAGGCCTCCAAGCGCAGAGTTTTATAGGACAGTAGCAATTTCCCCTCAAGTGGATGACCTAAGGTTTATCAATCCGTGGGAGGCATAGGATGAAGATGGTCTCTCTCAAACAACCCTACAATCAAATACAACAAATCTATTGTGTCCCCAACACACCCAATACAATGGAAAATTGTATAGGTGCACTAGTTCGACGAAAATATGGTGATAAAAATGTAATATGGATGGTAGAAATATATTTTTATAATCTGAATAAATAAAAACAACAAGGTAGCAAGTAGTAAACAGGCACAAAAACGGTATTGCAATGCTTGAAAATGAGGCCTAGGGTCCGTACTTTCGGTAGTGCAATCTCTCAACAATGCTAATGTAATTGGATCATATAACCATCCCTCAACGTGCGATGAAGAATCACTCCAAAGTTCCTATCTAGCGGAGAACATAAGAAGAAACCGTTTTTAGGGTACAAAACCACCTCGAAGCTATTCTTTCCGACTGATCTATCCAAGAGTTCGTACTAAAATTACACCAAATAATTTCAGATTCATAATAGTCAATCCAACACAAAGAACCTCAAAGAGTGCCCCAATATTTCTACCTGCGAAACAAAAGACGAGAACGTGCATCAACCCCTATGCATAGATTACCCCAATGTCATCGCAGGAATCCACGAGTTGAATGCCAAAACACATATCAAGTGAATCAATATGATATCCCATTGTCACCATGAGTATTCATATGCAAGACATATATCAAGTGCTCTCAAATCCATAAAAGTATTCAATCCGATAAAACGAAATCTCAAAGGGAAAACTCAATTCATCACAACAAGATAGAGAGGGGAAAACACCATATGATCCGACTATATTATCAATGCCCGCGATACATCAAGATCGTGACATCTCAAGAACACGAGAGAGAGAGAGAGAGAGAGAGAGAGAGATTAAACACATAGCTACTGGTACAAACCCTCAGCCCCGAGGATGGACTACTCCTCCCTCATCATGGTGGTCGCCGGGATGATGAAGATGGCCACCGGTGATGATTTCCCCCTCCGGCGGAGTGCCAGAACGGGGTATAGATTGGTTTTGGATGGCTACAAAGGCCTGCAGCGGCGAAACTTTTGATCTAGGGTTACCCCGAAGGTTTTTGGAATATTTGGGAATTTATAGGGCGAAGAGGTGGTGCGGGAGGCCACCAAGGTGGGCACAACCCACTTGGGCGCGCCTGGGCCTCCAGGCGCGCCCTGGCAGGTTGTGCCCCCCTTGAGGCACCCCCCAGGTGCTGCTCTGGCCCAGTGGTGGTCTTCCGGTCCATAAAAACCCACAAAAAGTTTCTCGATGTTTGGACTCAGTTTGATATTAATTTCCCGCGATGTAAAAAACAAGCAAAAAACAGCAACTCGCACTGGATCAATAGGTTAGTCCCAAAAAATGATATAAAGTTGCTATAAAATGATTGTAAAACATCCAAGAATGATAATATAACAGCATGAATACTTCATAAATTATAGATACGTTGGATACGTATCAGCATCCCCAAGCTTAATTCCTACTCGTCCTAGAGTAGGTAAATGATAAAAGAAATAATTTATCAAGTGTGAATGCAAACAAAGTGCACATGTTTGATCAATGAAAATTTCAATCACTTCTCATAGCATCATAACATCAATTCTTTCTTATAAAACTTCTCGTGTTAAAGTAGCAACGAATTCACATGTTAAGGTTCAAACAATGAATTCTCTTGAAACTCAACAACCTATGTTCTCAGTCAACAAGCAATTGTAATTCAACTTATTCAACAAAGTTTAAGTAAGAGCTCCACATACTCAACCATCATATAGTCTTCTCTGATTTCTAATATTCACCGCATACACATGAGCAAAACGTTTCAACCGGACACATAGAAAGATAGGGGCTTATAATTTCGCCTCCCAACGTATTCACCTCAAGGGTGATGTCAACAATAATAACTCATGCTACCCATATCCAACTGGGTATATGTGCCTAGATCTTTCCTCACCACATGATGCTTGCCAAAAGAGAAAAATAAAAAGGAATAGAGAGAAAAACTTTGAATCTTGCATGAGAGTACATACATAAAAGTAAAAGATAGGCCCTTTGTAGAGGTAAGCAGAGGTTGCCATGCGCTTATTTGTTTGTATGCTTAACCCCTTAGTGCAAAAGAACATCACGTTATATTGCCCCTTATGATAGCGACCTTTATTATGCAGTCTGTCGCTTTTATTCTTTGCCATCACAAGTTCGTACAACGCTCTATTTTCTCTTTCACTAAATGATTTAACACTTTTAGAAGCAATTTTTATTGCCTTATTGCACCGATGACAACTTACTTGAAGGATCTTGCTCAATCCTTAGGTAGGTAGGGTGGACTCTTGAAAATGACATTTGGGTTTAAGGTTTTTTGGATGCACAAGTAGTATCTCTACTTGGTGCGGAATTTTTGGCTAGCAAAGATTGGGGGGGGGGGGCAAGCACCACATGTTGAAGGATCTATGACAATATAACTTCTATGTGAATATGAACAAACGCAAACCATTATGTTGTCTTCCTTGTCCAACGTCAACAATTTTTACATATAATACTTTGATGGGGGCTCACAATCACAAAATATTTCCAAGATAGTGTATGTCCATGCGAAAGTTCTCTTCCTTATACTAATTACTCGTGAATTGCTTGTATGGCCAATAATGTGATTGTCAAGCTTCAAAAGATTTCACTTTATAAACCCAATGTGAAGCTACCACTAGGCATGATATAATTTCAACTTCATGATATTCAATTCATTCAACAATTTACTCATAGGATAAAAGTGAAGCACAAGAGTAAATGACAAGCTACTCCAAAAGGATATAAGTGAAGATCAAGCGAGTAGTTATGTAAATGGGTAGCTATTTGAGGACTCTCTCTTATTTAAAAACTTTCGGATCTAAGTATTTTATTAGAACAGAAAGCAAAACAAGACAAAATGACATTCCAAGAATAGCACAACTCCAGTGAAGAGGCAAAAACTTAGGCTCAACCGATACTAACCGATAATTGTTGAAGAAGAATGGTGGGATGCCTACCAGGGCATCCCCAAGATTAGATGCTTGAGACTTCTTGAAATATTATCTTGGGGTGCCTTGGGGCATACCCAAGCTTGAGCTTTTGTGTCTCCTTAATTCCTTTTATATCACGGTTGCCTTAAATCTCAAAAACTTCATCCACACAAAACTCAACAAGAACTCATGAGATAAGTTAGTATAAATCAATGCAAAACCTTATCATTATATACTGTTGCAAATTACCAAAATTATTATTCAACATTCCATACTAAATTCCTTTGCATATGTAATACTCCTATCATAAATAGAATCATTAAACAAGCAAACATATGCAAACAATGCAAACATAACAGCAATCTGCCAAAACAGTATAGTCTGTAAAGAATGCAAGAGTATCAATACTTCTTTAACTCCAAAAATTATGAAAATTTACCACATTTTAGAAACTTTATCAGAGCTTAATATGCAAAAAGTTTCATCATTTTATCACATTCGGACTTTTCTAGGGAATTTTTGCAACAGAGGTAAACTTTCTATTTTGAAACAGCAACATATAGACTTGCAAAATAAGCATGGTAAAGACTGTCCTTGACATTTTTATTGAAAATAAACATGCAAAACCTTATTCTAAATAACATCAAGCAAATCCTAACAAAGTAAAATTATGCTCCAAGCAAAACACATATCAAGTTACGAATAAAAATATAGCTCCAAGTGAGGTTACCGATATTGTTGGAGACGAAAGAGGGGATGCGTTCCGGGGTATCCCCAAGCTTAGTTGCTTGGATCTTCCTTGAATATTAACTTGGGGTACCTTTGGAATCCCCAAGCTTAGGGTCTTGTCACTCCTTATTCTCCTCATATCTACATCTCACCCAAAACTTGAAAACTTCAATCACACAAAACTTAACGAAACTTCATGAGATAGGTTAGTATGATAAAGAGCAAACCATTTCACTTTGGTACTATCAAAGACAAGATTCATAATTCTTTCCACACAATGCCTAATATATTATATCATTTCCACAATTTATAATGAGCAATACAAGCCACAGAAACTAGAAAACAAGCAAACTATGCATTGAAAACAGAATCTGTAAAAAACAGAATAGTCTGTAGTAATCTGTACTTCAACCATACTTCTGCTACTTCAAAAATTCTGAAAAAATTAGAACAACCTGGGAAATTTGTCTATTAATACTCTGCAAAAATAATCAGCATTTTATCACGCTTGTGTTAAAAACTAGAATTATTTTCCTGAGCGCAAAAGTTTCTGTTTTTCAGCAAGATCAAATCAACTATCACCATTGACCATTCCAAAGGTCTTACTTGGCACTTTATTGAAACGAAAGAAATAAAACATGATTACTACAGTAGCCTAATTATGTGAACACAAAAAAAACAGTAGGTAAAAGTGTTGGGTTGTCTCCCAACAAGTGCTTGTCTTTATTGCCTTTTAAGCTAGGCATGATGACTTCAATGATGCTCGCATAAAAGATAAGAATTGAAATATAAAGAGAGCATCATGAATCACATGGAAAGAATATTTAAGTCTAACCCACTTCCTATGCATAGGGATTTTTTGAGCAAACAATTTATGGGAGAAAGAATCAACTAGCATAGGAAGGCAAAACAAGTGCAACTTCAAAACTTTGAACATAAATAGAGGAAACTTGATATTATTGAGATGTGTAGAAGCCTAAGTTCCTCCCTCATAGTAATTTTCAGTAGCATCATGAATGAATTTAACAATATAACTATCACATAAAGCATTCTTTTCATGATCTACAAGCATAAGAAATTTATTACTCTCCACATAAGCAAAATTATTCTCATGAATAGTAGTGGGAGCAAACTCGACAAAATAACTATCATGGGATTGAAAAATAAGAATCATGATGACAAGTTTCATGCTTATAATTGTTCTCTATAACATATATGTCATCACCATAATCATCATAAATAGGAGGCACGCTACCATTACAACTAATTTGCACATCAAATCTTGGAGGACTAAAAATATCATCTTCATCAAACATAGCATCCCCAAGCTTATGGCTTTGCATATCGTTATCATCATGGATATTCAAAGAGTTCATACCAACAACATTGCAATCATGCTCATCATTCAAAGATTTTTTTTCAAACATTTTATAGAATTCTTCTTCTATCAATTGAGCACAATTTTCCTTTCCATCATTTATAAAGATGAATAATATGATGCAAGATCAATTCCATTTTTTTGTAGTTTTCTTTTACGAACCAAACTAGTGATAAAACAAGAAACTAAAAGATTCAGTTGCAAGATCTAAAGATATACCTTCAAGCACTCACCTCTCCGACAGAGGCGCTCAAAAAGAGCTTCATTGACGGGATGTGAGTGCCGCTTACCTAACCTCCCCGGCAACAACGCCAGAAAAGTGCTTGATGTCTACTAAGCAACTTTATTCTTGTAGACACGTGTTGGGCCTCCAAGCGTAGAGTTTTATAGGACAGTAGAAATTTTCCCTCAAGTGGATGACCTAAGGTTTATCAATCTGTGGGAGGCGTAGGATGAAGATGGTCTCTCTCAAACAACCCTGCAATCAAATACAAGAAATCTCTTATGTCCCCAACACAACCAATACATTTGCAAATTGTATAGGTGCACTAGTTCGGCGAAGAGATGGTGATAAAAGTGTAATATGGATGGTAGAAATATATTTTTATAATATGAATAAATAAAAATAACACGGTAATAAATAGTAAACGGGCACAAAAGCGGTATTGCAATGCTTGAAAATGAGGCCCAGGGTCCGTACTTTCGCTAGTGCAATCTCTCAACAATGCTAATATAATTGGATCATATAACCATCCCTTAACGTGCGATGAAGAACCACTCCAAAGTTCCTATCTAGGGGAGAACATAAGAAGAAATCATTTGTAGCTAGGGTATGAAACCACCTCGAAGCTATTCTTTCCGATCGATCTATCCAAGAGTTCATACTAAAATAACCCCAAATAATTTCAGATTCATAATACACAACCCAACACAAAGAACCTCAAAGAGTGACCCAATATTTCTACCGGAGAAAAAAAAAGACGAGAACGTGCATCAACCCCTATGCATAGATTACCCCAATGTCACCGCGGGAATCCACAAGTTGAATGCCAAAACACATATCAAGTGAATTAATATAATACCCCATTGTCACCATGAGTATTCATATGCAAGACATATATCAAGTGCTCTCAAATCCATAAAAGTATTCAATCCGATAAAACGAAATCTCAAAGGGAAAACTCAATTCATCACAACAAGATAGAGAGGGGAAAACAACATAAGATCCGACTATATTAATAAAGCCCGCGATACATCAAGATCATGACATCTCAAGAACACGAGAGAGAGAGAGAGAGAGAGAGATTAAACACATATCTACCGGTACAAACCCTCAACCCCGAGGATGGACTACTCTCCCCTCATCATGGTGGCCGCCGGGATGATGAAGATGGCCACCGGTGATGATTTCCCCCTCCAACGGAGTGCTGGAACAGGGTCTAGATTGGTGTTCGGTGGCTATAGAGGCCTGCGGCGGCGGAACTTCTGATCTAGGGTTACCCCGAGGGTTTTTGGAATATTTGGGAATTTATAGGGTGAAGAGGGGGTGCGGGAGGCCACCGAGGTGGGCACAACCCACCTGGGGGCTCCTGGGCCTCCAGGCGCACCTTGGTGGGTTCTGCCCTCTCAGGGCACCCCCAAGGTGTTGCTCTGGCCCACTGGTGGTCTTCTGGTCAATAAAAAATCCACAAAAAGTTTTGCGGTGTTTGGACTCAATTTGATATTGATTTTCCACGATGTAAAAAAAGAAGCAAAAAACAGCAACTGGCACTAGGCACTGGGTCAATAGGTTAGTCCCAAAAATGATATAAAGTTGCTATAAAATGATTATAAAACATCCAAGAATGATAATATAACAGCATGAATACTTCATAAATTATAGATGATTCCATATCAAAGTTCAAGCATGTGTGTACACACTCCCACTGACTTGAAATGAGGGGGTTGCACGCATCATGGTGTAGTGCATTTCCGGTTTGCGGAGCATGTGCCACGTCAAAGTTGTGCATTGGGTATTCAAACATCACATAACACACAGGCGCATGCACGCGGTGGTTTTGTCCTATGGCATCACTCGTGTGTGCCTCTCTCTGTGGGCCCACGAGGTCGTCGTCGACCAGCTGAACATACAACGAGAGAGAGGTTAATTTGACCAACAAGGATGGTTCTTTTTTGGTTTGTGTTACGTGTATGCATGGTATAGGAGTATATACATGTCAAAGAGGGGGCAACATGAATACTCTATATATATATATGTGTGTGTCATAACCTCGCTCCATGTGGGGACTTTTCGGTTCCCGAGGCAGGTTCCACGTCAAAGTTGTACATTATATTGGTATTCAAACATCACGCAATACCATGCAGGAGGTGGTTGCCCTATATATAGGAACTCACTCATGTGTGGCGCTTCCATCCGTGGGCATGCAAGGTTGTCCTCCATCACTTTGACCCAATGAGAGAGAGGGGTTAATTTGATCATCAAGGAATGATTCTTTTTTGGTTTGTGCTATACAATAGAAGTACATATATACCACGTGTCGAATGGGGCGTACATATAGCACATACCATGCGTCATGAACCTCGCACTTTCTGTGGGAAATTTTTGGTTTCCTATATACGTGGTGCCACATCAAAGTTGTGCATTACGTATTCAAACATCACACAAACAACTCTTTGGGCCACATGCAGACGGTGGTATGTAGTCCTATATAGGATGATCACTCGCATGCGACGTACGCTTCACTTTTGTGTTGGGACCGCGAGTTCGTCGTCCATCACTTTGACCCAGTGAGAGAGAGGTACGCGTTTGACAAACAACGAGGATTAATTCTTTCAGGGTTGTGTTACTAGGTGTATATATAGTACGTGTCGAGGGGGGTGACCAGTTTGGTCCATCACTTTCACCGACAGCGCGAGAGAGGTTAACTAATTTGACTTAGGAGGGGATTAATTTTTTGTTTTTTCTTCATATAGATCATGATGTGAGATTACATATATATATATATAATAGCGCATCTGTACACATGAATCCATCCCGCTGGATCGAAGGGGGGGCGAGCACATGACACGTCATGAACGACCTCTTGCTCTGTGTCGGGACCACTATGATTTTCAAAGCATGCACCACATCAATGTTGTGCATTGGGTCGGGTATTCAACACATATGCATGCATCACACACCTCCATAAATATGTTCAGGACACACGCATGCAATAATATATGGTTGTCCTTGGACACACTCTCACTCGCTTGGTTATGGGCAGCAAGCCTGTATATTCGTGGGCCCGCGTGGATGTCCATCATTTCGACCAACGACGAGAAAGGTTACCAGGGTGGATATATTCTTCTTCTTTGCTTCGAGTTACCATATAGTAGGTCGACCCATTCCAAGCCTAATTAAGTTTGAGCACATGCTACGCATCGTGACCCTCGCTCGGTGTGGGGATTTTACGGTTCCAAAGCATGTTGCCACATCAAATTTGCGCATTGGGTATTCAAACACCACACACACCACTTCCATATACATACTTGGGACACATGCACAGAGTGGGTTTGTCTTCATACAATACTCACTCGCAAGGTTATTGGTGACAAGCTAGCCCATTTTGCGGGGCCGTGTGGACGTCCTTCACTTTGACCAACAACGAGCGGGGAGAGGTTGTACGACCAAGTTGGATTCTTCTTGGTCCGTGTTATAGTACATCTTGGTGAGATGCCCTCCCCCCGACATGTGTGTGTGGGGGGAGGCTATTTCGCGCTACCTGCAACCTCCATGGGGTCGGGGAAGTCCGGTTAATTTGCGAGGCACACGTGCCACATCAAAAGTTGTGAATGGTAGTGAAATATCACACACCACACCCTTTTCATACATATAGTAGGGCCACCCGCATGTGGTTCGTATGTGGTCTCACCCATCTCACGCCACAAGCATACATTTGTGGGTCAGCACACAGTCCGCCTTTGTCGGGAAGCGAAAGGGGAAGTTTGACCATATATATATATATATATATATGATGGACTCCTATAGGTTTTGTGTTACGGTAGGGTGGGATTTCAGACCTAGCTATTTGGGGGCATGCATTCCTAGCTAGGATTCCCTTACCGCCGACACGAAGTGGGGTTCGTAGGGGGTGGCTGACTAGCAATATTGTGCTTTTGTGCGATAGGTGCCACATCAAAGTTGTGCATTGGGTATTCGAACATCAAACCATCCTTTTCATACATATATTTGGTCCACATGCAAGTGTGTTCGTGTTCTGACCCTCTCCAGCGTTATTCTTTTTGCCAAATTTATAGACAGCACACGAGTTGGATGTAGAAATCGTCTACGATTGGGTACGCAACAGACAAGGTTCGGTCAGACTACCCATGTGCCACGCCCGTGCCCTGCAGTCCCTCACATTAGCGCAGTAGATTGGGCTACACAAGGCTTGCCTCCCAGTCTCAAAAATATCTACTGTCTTGTAATCTCGAAAATATCTACCGCTTGGACGGTTTTAATGTTTGATAGCACACGATTTGTATGTGCGGACCGTGTGTGATGTCTGTTACTCCCGCTCTGCTTCAGTCCCTTGATTCAAAAAAATTAGTAGCCCCAACATTTTACTACCGCCTCTGCATCCCTCGCAATCTCAAAAATATCTGCTCGCCCTTGATCCAAATTTTCAGTAGCCCCGCCTTGTTACACCCGCCTAGTAAAATTTTCAGTTGCCGCGAGATTTCATCAAACACCACCTTGCCCCCCTCCACATAGACCACACATTCCCCAAAACCTCTGCTCACACAGACACACACCACCCCCGAAACCATTGGTAGGTCACCGCCAATGCCGCCTCCATCCTAAACCTCTGCCTATGTGCCGGGGAGCTTGAGGAGCCAATGGCCAAAAATAGGTTTATCGCGGCCTCTTTGCTGACCCCGGCGAGGCGGCCGCCGAGGTGTTCTCGTCGTCCTCCTCGGGCTCTTTATCGATCCGCCATCATCGGTCCCCCGATCCACCCGCCGCCGCGCCCCTACGCAGGTTCTAGGACTTCCCCGTCCTCCCTCGAACCCAGCAGCCGATGTGGTCCTACCTCGGGGTCCGGCAGTGGCGGTGGGGGACGTGCGTCGCCGAGATTACAGATTGGGAGACCCACACCCACCGGTGGCTCGGTAGCTTCCACACGGTCGAGCTCACAACCATGGAGTACGACTGGTGGCAGGTCCGCTACCACGGCACAACGGCTAGGCTCAGTTTCCCCTTCGGCACACGTCCGGTCGACCTCATTCCACCAGAGCCAGGGGTAGTGAGCTTGGCTATGGCGCGAGAGGACTGCGAGGCATGGGAGCACCTCAAGGCCGAGGCCGCCGACGAGGCCTACATGCAAGAGCTCCGCTAGCAGCACCTGGAGCTCGTGGAGGCGGAGAGGGCGATCTTTTCCGGTGCGGAGGGCGGCGAGGTTATCGTGCTCTCCTCCGATGACAGGGTTGAAGGCGACGAGGACAGCAGCATGGAGGGTGTTGAGGTGGGCGGCGTGGACGAGGAGATCGACGTCGACGAGTGGAGGAGTGTCTTCCCCAACGACCCAGACGACGACACCGTCCCAGACCCGGCTCGCGGCACACCGTACCTGACGAGGAAGGATTGGCTTGACCTCCACTTCGACCGAAAGTAGTTTAGCTTAGTTTAAATTTATGTTTTATGTTCGGTTATGCAAAACTATCTATGTTTATGTTTGAATGCATGCTACTTTCGGTTGAACCTGATTTGAACTTGGTCAAATTGAAGTTTACAACGTTAAGTTTAGAGGATCGACTAGAAACGACCAAAAAATGTTGGAGTATATATATATATATCCACTAAGGGTTTTAGTCCTTTAACTTTTAAAGGATCGGCTAGAGATGGCCTTATGCCTTGTTTATTTCAGTTCTTCACGATGTGATGCTCTATATGTGCAACTATTTGCCGTGCAGTTCAATTTCATCAATAACAGTTTCAACAATACCACTATGAATTACGATATTTGGTTGTTGTTAAGGATGTTGCAGTTAACATGCCTTTTCGTTTTTTAACAATAACTAGTGTACTTTAGAACTCCACAATACCAGTTTGAATGACTATTTGCTTGTTTTTAAATGTTATGCCTGATGTAGTTAACACACCTTTCCACTTCTTATTTTGCTTAACTAGCGTGCTTAAACCTGCACACTGAAGCTATCATTTGTAGATTATGTTGTCTACCATGGATATATTTGGTTGATGTTTAGCCTGTTGTGCTTAACATGCCTTTATATGTACTCATACAGGACAATATTGAGAACAATGCTATTTTCCATCGAGGTTAGTTCATCACATTGCTTATATGTACTCACCGTTCAGGATATCGGTAGCTAGTACCATATAGCCTGGGGGCTGATAGGGGATTAATCATCGAGTCGGACATTTCACTGAGTATATTTGTAGCCCATTTATCAGTAGGTTAACTAGGGCCATATTTAATATTTCTGAGGCTACATAGCAACATGCATTGTACTGAATGACTAAATGCAATCCCAGGCTACATAGCAACAAGGAAGAGTGTTACCTTAATGTTCTGATGATGTCTAGATATACATGTAATAAAATCTTATATAATGAGATGGAGGGAGTGTTGTACTACATCATTTTGCAATTGTTGTTTAGCTTCTAATATTAACTTGGTGCTTTTAGATACATACGTTATTGCCAAAGATCCACACTTCGACCCTTTCTGCGTATGGGGCAATGAGATATTCATGAACCAGCATCAAGTGAGGAAACTGATAAAGATTGTTATTAAAATGGGTCAAAAGATGTCAATCGAACTATTTGTTTACACTTTACGCAAGACAACGGTGAACTAGAGGATGGTAAGTAAGAATCCTATAGCCTTCTTTCTACTGCCCGTAATGAGTTGTGTTAGATGACAATGTCTGAATCTTTTTTCCTTTGCAGTGGATCCTGAAGCAGTTTACTCAAGATTACCTCTCAAACTACATGATTGTCAGCCGACCATCACAAGGGGTTGTACTAGAGTCATGCGTGCCGTTTGCATCCAGGAGAGCACAATAGGGCCATTCCGCTTCACCTTGTTCAGCAACCAGAATGTATGTTGCCTCTTTCTTTACCATCTATAATAGTACAAGTATAGAACCCTGGTTCATCATTATTTATTTGGTGCTTATGTGATTATTAAACATATGTACCTGTGAATCGAATAATGCATTGGTTTTTTGAACCTGATGGATATGAATAAAGCTATAGCCTACTTTCAAGTTTAAATTAGGTATAATTTTAAACAACAACAATTAAATTAGGGAGAAATTACGGTGTGCAGGTCATTACGGCGCACACGGTTCATAAAGCTCAGTGTGTGCGATATACATCATAATCCGACATGGTTCACAGAGAGGAAGTGTGTGTAACAATGCACACAGTTGCTGTTTGCAAAGCATGTGTGATGTCAGACACTATCACATACGGTGCGGGAAAACTAAATGTGTGTGATTGTCTACCTATCGTACACAGTTTATAATCATGAACTGTTTGTGATGTGCCAGGCATCGTAAACGTAGAGTCAGTTTGGTACGTGCCTGGAATCTGCCTGGTTTTAGGTAAAACCGCAAAACTCCGACTGCGATGGCAATGCAAGCAAAAACGAGTAGCAAGGATGAAGCGTTTGGGATATTCGAGATATGGGAAATGGTTATATAGGGACAACTGTATGCATTAAGGCTCCCTATCCCCGATGGTTTCTGGGTCATGTGGGAAGGACCCCCCTATCGCCCACACTCACTTGGCGACGGTTCCAAATGTCGTTACGGAAAGGGGTTAAAACCGTTTGTATAGCACCTCATTGTCCCAGTGATGGAATCTATCTAACTACAAAGAAGGCAGCACACTACTTTCAAGAACACTCGGTCATGGTGATAAGTGATGCCCTTCTGTCTGAGATCATGAACAACAGAGATGCCATGGGTCGAGTAGAAAAGTGGGCCATAGATCTCCTGCCGCTGGACATCAAGTTTGATGCCAAGAAAGCCATCAAGTCACATGCCCTGGTAGATTTTCTTGCCGAATGGATTGAGCAAGAGCAACCCGTCCCGAGTGTTCCCAAACACTGGACCATGTTCTTTGATAGCTCCAAGATGCTCCACGGCTTCGGGGCCGGAGTGGTCTTGGTGTCTCCTAAAGGCGATCGACTCAGTTATGTGCTTCAGATTCACTTCGACTCCTCCAACAATGAAGTTGGATATGAAGCTCTCTTGTATGGACTGTGAATGACAATTTCTCAGGGAATTCGCCAACTGATGGTCTATGGTGACTCGGACCTGATTGTCAACCAAGTTATGAAGGAGTGGGATATCTGCAATCCGGCGATGACTGGCTACTGCAATGCCATCAGAAAACTGGAGAAGCACTTTGAAGGGTTGGAACTCCATCATGTGCCACGCCTCAAGAACCAAGCAACTGATGATTTAGCCAAGATGGGTTCCACTCGGAAAACGGTACCCAAGAATGTGTTCCTGGAGCACCTGCATTCGCCCATGATCAAGGAATACCCTTTCATGGAGGAACCCCCGCAACCAGTCGGCCCATCCAACCTGACTGAAGTAGATGTCCCTGCAGTAATCGACTTGGTCCAAGAGATCCTTGTTATCACTCTCGAATGGACTGAGCCATATCTGGCGTACCTGCTCAGGTAGGAGCTCCCAGAAGATGAAGCTGAGGCCTGTCAGATCGTTCATTGATCCAAAGCCTTCACCGTCATGGGAGATCAGCGATACAAAAAAAGCACCACCGGGGTCAGTCAGCGATGCATATCGCCAGACGAAGGGCGGAAAATTCTGCAGGAGATTCACTCGAGAACATGTGGACACCATGCATCCTTCCGGACCTTGGTCGCGAAAGCATTTAGACCGGGTTCTATTGGCCCCGAGCTAGTTCTATGTGAATTAGTCGCACAAGCTAGCATCCGCTTTGAAGACTATTCCCCTCACTTGGTCGTTCGCGGTCTGGGGACTCGACATGATCGGCCCACTCCGGACAGGTGCGAGTGGTTTCACGCACCTGCTGGTGGCAGTCGATAAGTTCACCAAGTGGATCGAAGCCAGGCCAATAAAGAAGTTGGACTCTACCACTGTCATTCAGTTCATCAGGGAGATAATCGGAGTCCTCACAGCATCATCACCGACAACGGATCTAAATTCGACTCAGATGAGTTCCATGAGTTTTGCTACACCCAAGGCACTCAGGTCGATTATGCCTTCGTGGCGCACCCGCAATCGAATGGGGCTGAGCGGGCAAATGGACTAATACTTCAAGGTCTGAAGCCTCGCCTCATGCATGATCTAACGCACGTGACGGGGGCCTAGGTAACCGAGTTGCCATCGGTCCTCTGGGGCATGCGGATGACCGCAAATCGATCCACCAATCTTACCCCATTCCTCATGGTGTACAGGTCAGAAGCAGTTTTATTGAGTAACTTGCTCCACAACTCCCCCCGAGTGGATATTTACTCAGAAGCCGAAGCTGAAGAGGCAAGGCAGGACGGCCTAGATCTTCGGGAGGAGGAATGGGAGTTGGCGCTCATAAGATCAACCTTGTAGCAACAAGACCTGCGCCGCTACTATGACAGACACGTTAGAGGGTGCACTTTTCAGGAAGGAGACCTGGTCCTTCGAGTGGATCAGCAGAAGGCTCACAAGCTGCCCCCCCTTGGGAAGGGCCATTCTCCATATCTAAGGTCCTGCATAATGGAGCATACCTACTTTACAACTTCGCCAAAGCAACAGAAGAGCCCAGAGCTTGGAACACGGATCTGCTCCGCAAGTTTTATACATGAAATACAATTTGTCCTCTTTAATAGTCAATCCGAATGAACTTAGATGAATAAAAGTCTTGCTTTTCTCATATATCGTCTAGTTCAACCTACGGTCGCATTTTCATTCAGGTGAGTAACTGCATTCGGAAACTAACACACCTCCAGTGGGTCTAGATAAGGGAGGACTTAGCTGTGGACCAGCTTTCGCCTAAGTTACAAAAGACGATCTGAGTGAGGATCTGCTCCACACTCGGGGGCTTAGCTGTGAACTAGTTTTTGCCTAAGTTAAAAAACAATCCGAGTGAGGATCTGCTCCACACTCGGGGTCTTAGCTACGAACTAGTTTTCGCCTAAGTTAAAAGACAATCCGAGTGAGGATCTGCTCCACACTCGAGGGGTTAGCTACGAACCAGCTTTCGCCTAAGTTAAAAAACAATCTGAGTGAGGATATGCTCCACACTCGAGGGCTTAGCTGCAAACCAGCTTTTGGCTAACTTTGAAAACAATCTGAGTGAGGATCTGCTCCACACTCAGGGGCTTAGCTGCGAACCAGCTTTCGCCTAAGTCAAACAAAGCATAAAAAGAAAATGAGTTCTCGAAGGAGCACAAATTAAGTACCTGATCCCTCCAAATGTTTCGAGAAAAAGTAAAACGAGCCCAAGGCTCGACGAAGTATTCAATTACATCAACCACCCGGCATTCCGGGGAAAATTTGACCAAGTGTTTTAAGCCTCGGGCGAAGGGCTAGCTAGGCCGATGAAGGTCTCCAAGTCGATCCCGTCGGTGATGCGGGTGGCGGCTTCGACGAAGCTCTCCAGGAAATCCTCAAACTTGAGGTTCTTCTTGTTCATCACTCGGAGGCCCTTCAGCTTCTCCTTGTCTATGTTCTTGCATGAACACAAATGAGGGATAGCGCCATGATGACCCACAAGTATAGGGGATCTATCGTAGTCCTTTCGATAAGTAAGAGTGTCAAACCCAACGAGGAGCAGAAGGAAATGATAAGCAGTTTTCAGCAAGGTATTCTCTGCAAGCACTGAAATTATCGGTAATAGATAGTTTTGTGATAAGGTAATTGGTAATGAGTAGCAAGTAATAAAAGTAAATAAGGTGCAGCAAGATGTCCCAATCCTTTTTGTAGCAAAGGACAAGCCTGGACAAACTCTTATATGATGTAAAGCACTCCCGAGGACACATGGGAATTATCGTCAAGCTAGTTTTCATCACGATCAGATGATTCGCGTTCGGTACTTTGATAATTTGATATGTGGGTGGACCGGTGCTTGGTTACTGTCCTTACTTGGACAAGCATCCCACTTATGATTAACTCCTATTGCAAGCATCCTCAACTACAACAAAAGTATTAAGGTAAACCTAACCATAGCATGAAACATATGGATCCAAATCAGCCCCTTATGAAGCAATGAATAAACTAGGGTTTAAGCTTCTGTCACTCTATCAACCCATCATCTACTTATTACTTCCCAATGCCTCCCTCTAGGCCCAAACAATGGTGAAGTGTCATGTAGTCGACGTTCACATGACACCACTAGAGGGATGACAACATACATCTCATCAAAATATCGAACGAATACCAAATTCACATGACTACTAATAGAAAGACTTATCCCATGTCCTCGGGAACAAACGTAACTACTCACAAAGCATATTCATGTTCATAATCAGAGGGGTATTAATATGCATAATGGATCTGAACATATGATCTTCCACCAAGTAAACCAACTAGCATCAACTACAAGGAGTAATCAACACTACTAGCAACCCACAGGTGCCAATCTGAGGTTTGGATACAAAGATTGGATACAAGAGATGAACTAGGGTTTGAGATGAGATGGTGCTGGTGAAAATGTTGATGGCGATTGACCCCCTCCCGATGAGAGGAGCGTTGGTGATGACGATGGTGATGATTTCCCCCTCCCGGAGGGAAGTTTCCCCGACAGAATAGCTTCGCCAAAGCCCTAGATTGGTTCTTCCAAGGTTCCACCTCATGGCAGCGGAGTCTCATCCCGAAACCTTGCTTATGATTTTTTCCTCAATGAAAGACTCCATACAACAGAAGATGGGCACCGGAGGGCCACCAGGGGGCCCATGAGGCAGGGGCGCACCCAGGGGGTAGGGCGCGCCCCCACCCTCGTGGCTGATGGGTGGCCCCCTCTGGTACTTCTTGCGCTCAATATTTTTTATATATTCTGAAATGTGCTCCCGTGAAGTTTCAGGACTTTTGGAGATGTGCAGAATAGGTCTCTAATATTTGCTCCTTTTCCAGCCCTGAATCCCAGCTGCCGGCATTCTCCCTCTTCATGTAAACCTTGTAAAATAAGAGAGAATAGGCATAAGTATTGTGACATAATGTGTAATAACAGCCCATAATGCGATAAATATCGATATAAAAGCATGATGCAAAATGGACGTATCACGCCATGTCAGCACCGCTCTGAGTGACCGACTTCTTCCAAGCTTTCACTCGGGCACGGACTTCGTTCAGCCCCATCATGACTGACTCCAGGTCCATCTGAGTCTCCTCGGCATGCTGCAGTTCCTTGTCGATCCGGCCCAAGGCGCCCCTCGTCCGAGTGATATAGCCTAGAGCATTCTCCAAGTGATCTTCCAATTGTAGGATGGCAAGGGCTACTTTGTCGGAGACGAGTGACCTAGAAGGATCCAACTCTCTCTCGAGCCTTTCAATCTCCAACTCTTTGTTATAACAGTGCTTTGATGGGAGGAAAGCAATCCGTGAGCAAATGATGGAGGAAAGCTTAGTGTCATATGGATTTCACTCGACCAAAGAAAAACTTACCAGCAAGCTTCTCGCTAAACTCCGTACAGAACTCCTCAATGTGTCACCCCAAGAGGAGCAAGCTCGATCAGTACCAAATCCTGAAGTACCCTTTGATCTACCCTCACTCAGCTAGCTCTCGAGTTGGTGATGAAGAAGATAGAGGAAAACAACATAAGACGATCTGCTTTATTAGGCTAACCTCTGAGTCAGCAATGAAGATGATCCTACCTATTATATCACCAATGCACAGGTGTTGTCGAGCGTCCTGAACTCCTAGCAACAGTTCTAACGACCGCCACCGATTGCCCGCAATTGACGGCAGTCTCAGGGACTACACCCAATGGGTGCACTCAGTATGCCCCCACTGTAAAGTGACTCGTCGATGAGCTAAAAATGACAAACAGCCTTAGGGCGAAACGGCCACAGGTTCTAAGACTACCACTAACTACTCCAGTCAATGGTAGCCTCTGGGACTACACCCAATGGGTGCATGCGGCGTGCCCCCACTGGATCGTGTCCACTCGGATACGCTCCAGCTAGACTCCGAGTGAATACAGCAAAAAAGAACACACACAAAAAGTTCGAAGACTCCTACCAACCGAATCCAGTCGACAGGAGCCTTGGGGACTACACCCATGGGTGCATTCTGTGTGCCCCACTGTATCATGAACACCCAGTGGGTGTGCCCTGCGCAAACCCACTAACACAAATCCTACCAAGGGAACCGAAAAAAAAACTTCGATTGGAAATTATACTCACAATGGTAGTTACTCGGACGTTGGTTTGCAGCGTCGCGCTGGCATCGCAAGCCTCCTTCAGTCGGTCACACATCAAGCCCACCTAGATCAGAGCCTCCTTACTCGCCCCACTTGATCTTTAGGGACATGGTATAGGGGGAAGGAGGTGGCTGGGGCCGATAGAGACGCAGATGCTGACCTTGGAACCAGAACCACCACCGACCCGCTTGGAGGAGTTGGTGTAGATCCCACGGTCTGGACCATTGCAATCGAAGGTGCTGAGCCACCCTGGGCCAGAGGACTCGGCCCCGTAGTTATTGTGGTGGCTTTCGCTAGAGAAACACGGGCCACTCGGTAAGGGAAAGCGTCTGGCATCGGCACGTCAACACTCGACGTTTCCTCCCCGATTGCCTCCGGATTGGGTGGGTCGACCCTCTCATCATCATCCAACTAAATGATCTCGGGTGGGGCTGCACGAATACATGAAGTAGGAAAATCACCACATCTCAGTCGAAGAAAGTCTAGCCACTCCAATCGGTCGATGCAACATACCTTTGGAAGTGGCGGCATCCGCCACATCAGCGTCACTCATACCCGGCTTACGAGCATGCAGGCCCGCCAAGGTCGTCAAGGCGTCGTTGCTACATGGATCAAACAACACTCGGTCGCCAATTGGATCAGCACAAAAGCAAGAAAATAATTGATAAAGACACTCACGTCAAAGCCACAGGCACCACCAGCCTGATCTGAGGCACCGCAGCCTTCCGGGGCTTCGTGGAGGCCTGCTTGGGCAGCTTGGACTGCTTTGTGCGGGGTTCTTTGGGGGCCTCATAGGACGGAGAGGACTCAGCCTCCTCTCATCCTCTATGCTCCCATCCTCGTCACTCTCCTCCTCGTTATCATCGTTGTCATCATCATCATCGTCTTCATCCTCTTCTGAGTAGCGGCGCTCGGAGTCACTCACCGCTTCTTCAGGCGACCGGTCAACCACTTGGATGTTGGAGATCATGTTCTAGCATTCTTGAAGAACGAACACGTCAAGACAATGGAATCAGATACCCAAAAAAATGTACCAGCAAGTCGATTGGGCGGAAGCACTTTACCTCGAGAGTCGGCGGGAACATTTTGGAGTAGGCCGGCACCAGCCTAGCTCCCTGCAAGTTATCTCGAGCGCATGCGATGGCCTTGATCTTGGCCACAACATCCTTCTCGGCGAGCTCCTCCGGGAGCACTCGGGTGGGGGCATTCGGCCCCTCATATAGCCACATGGGGTGGGCAATAGCCTGCAACGGTTGAATCCGCTGAGTGAGAAAAGTCTCCAGCAAATCCATGTCATTCATGATGGCGTTCACGACTCCCACCAGTATGGTGGCCAAGAAGCCGACCTCCGTCTCCTCCTCCTTCACCACTGAAAGGGACTCGAGGGCCCTCACCCCCTTTGCCGAGTACGGTGGGAACCCCGACTAGTTGGGGCCACTAGGGACATCCCTGCAATAAAACCATGTCCCCTAGCACCCCTTGACGGAATCAGGGAAACTCATCTTCGGGAAGGCGCCCCCCTCCCCCAATGAACTTGGATGCCCAAACCCCAACACAGCTGGGTGACGTGGATCTTCTTGCCAACTGATGAGTCCTTCTTGACGGACATCGACCGACAAGTGAAGATATATTTGAAGAGGCCCCAATGGGGACGGTAGCCCCGGAAGTTCTCGCAAAGGGGGACGAAAGCCGAAAGGTAGATGATGGCGTTGAGAGGAAGATGATGGAGTTGAGCACCAAAGTACTCGAGAAATGCTCAGAAAAAGGGATGGGGAGGCATGGAGAAACCCCGCACAACATGGGTGACGAGTAGGATGCGCTCATCCTCCTGCAGCGCCGACTCAATCTCGCCCGCACCCGGGTGATGCCACCCGCCCCACGGGATGAGTCCCTCCTCCGCGAGCTCCTGCAACCGACGAGCCGAGGCACGCAACGGGATCCAATCCCCAGACGCACCTCCGGCCGCCGCACCAGAGCCAAAGGAAGCCTTTCCAGCCTTCTTCGACATGTCCGTCTTGGATGTGGATCCCTTCGCCATAGCCGCACGCTCGAGTGGAGGAGAGAAGCGGGGGAGTCGGGGTAGGACGAAGGGGATCTAAGGCCCCGACCTCTGTCTCCAAATCTTTTATATCGTTGGGTGACGGTGTCCTGGACTAGGGGGTACTCACCACATCGTCTCCCGGTCAGTTGGATTGGGCCGAGGACCCCCATGGCAGTTTACTCATGGGCCAGTTCGGACAGCTGAAGACATATACGAGGCAGATTCCACAAGACTTAGTGATCAAGACAAGGACTCCTCTCCACCGACGTATTCGACTAGGACTCTTGTTATCCTAGGCCTCTGGTATGTTATATAAGCCGAGGCCAGGCTAGTCGATGGATTATCACATTACTCATCATAGTTGTAGGGTTTAGACCACAACATACGATCTCGAGGTAGATCAACTCTTGTAACACTCATATTCATCAATACCAATCAAACATGACGTAGGGTATTACCTCCATCAAGAGGGCCCGAACCTGGGTAAACATCATGTCCCCTGTCTCCTGTTACCATCAATCCTTAGACGCATAGTTCGGGACCCCCTACCCGAGATCTGCCAGTTTTGACACCGACAATGGTGCTTTCATTGAGAGTTCCGATGTGTGTTCGGCAAAAGATAGATGGCTCGCCTACAGATCAACTGCGACTTCGGCATCTTCGTCACCATCTCAACTAGTCACCTTGGATCGACCAAGAACTGTGCCCTGTGTTCGGATCACCATTTTCGGACGAGGGCCTTTGTAAGTGCATCTAATGCCACCCCTAGTTGGTTTTGGAGTATTGACGACAAACCTAGTTGAGGGACTAATGTGTTTGTGAGAATTGCCGGATAACACAGGTAGAAGTCCCTCATTGATTCGGTTTTCCTACCAGAGATGACCCCTAAAAATGAATGAAGACATTGAAGTCAAAGGTGGTATGTGAAGACATTCACATTGAAGACTATGACAAGAGAAGACATCGCATGAAGACTACGGAGCATGAAGACTTAGTTGTTTCGGCGTTCTTTTTCTTCTTTGTTGAGTCATAGGAACCACCGTACTGTTAAGTGGGTGTAACACCCTCGATGCGACTATAGCTCCCACGTGTCGAGGCACGACTTAGAGACATAATCGCATTGAAGGCATATGTCGCAAGTTAGGCAATCTTCACAACATCCCATGTAATATGAATAATAAGGGGAGAACATAGTTGGCTTACACTCGCCACGTCAAACAAGTACATAAATAACATTACATCATCCAAAACACTCATGGCCCGACTACGGCGCCAAAATAGAAGAAAACCCAACATGCGACAACGGTCCCGATCAAACCCCAACTAGGCACCACTACTGATCGTCAGGAAAAGACATGTAGTATCGCTGAGAGTCTTCGTCAAACTCCCACTTGAGCTCGTACTCGTCACCTGGAGCGGAATCACCTGGACCTGCATCTGGTGTAATAGTAATCTGTGAGCCACAGGGACTCAGCAATCTCGCACCCTCGCGATCAAGACTATTTAAGCTTACAGGAATGGCAAGGCAAATTTATGTGGAGCTGCAGCAAGCGACTAGCATATATGGTGGCTAACTTATTCGCAAAAGAGAGCGAGAAGAGGAGGCAAAGCGCGAGCGAGAAACTAGAGGAACAACCTGCGCAAACATTACTCCAACACCGTGTCCACTTCCCGGACTCCGCCGAGAAGAGGCCATCACGGTAACACACTCAGTTGATTCATTTTAATTAATTAAGGTTCAAGTTATCTACAACCGGACATTAACAAATTCCCATCTGCCCATAACCGCGGGCACGGCTTTCGAAAGTTCAATCCCTGCAGGGGAGTCCCAACTTAGCCCATGACAAGCTCTCACGGTCAACGAAGGAATAGACCTCCTCCCAAGACATTCCGATCAGACTCGGCATCTTGGTAACTCAAGACACTTCGACAGGTTAAAACAAGACCAGCAACACCGCCCGAATGTGCCGACAAATCCCGATAGGAGCTGCACATATCTCTTTCTCAGGGCACACTCAGATGAGCGCTCCATACAACTAAAACCAAACCTCGAGTTTCCCCGAGGGGGCGCTGCACATGACTCTAGTTTGGACCAACACTCAGAGGAGCACTGGCCCGGGGGGGGGGGGGGTTAAATAAGATGACCCGCGGGCTCCGGAAACCCGAGGGAAAAAGAGGCTAGGTGGCAAAAGGTAAGACCAAGGTTGGGCATTGCTGTAAAAGCTTTAAACAAGGCGAACTATCAAGGGGTTCCCATTATAACCCAACTGCGTAAGGAACGCAAAATCCGAGAACATAACACCGATATGACGGAAACTAGGGCGGCAAGAGTGGAACAAAACACTAGGCGAGAGGCCGAGCCTTCCACCCTTTACCAAGTGTATAGATGCATTAAGATAACATAGCAATATAATAATATCCCAACAAGTAAGTAAATGTTCCAACAAGGAACGGCTCCAATCTTCACCTGCAACTAGCAATGCTATAAGAGGGGCTGAGCAAAGCGGTAACATAGCCAATCAACGGTTTGCTAGGACAATGGTGGGTTAGAGTTTCAACATGGCAATTTTGGAGGCTGACGAGCAAAAGGTAGGCATCGTAGCATTGGCATAGCAAGAGCGAGCAAACTAGCATAGCAAAGATAGTAGTGATTTCGAGGGTATGATCATCTTGCCTGCATAGTTGTCAGATGTGACCGGATCCTCAAGAGCAAACTCAACGGGCTCCTCGTTAGCGAACTCGTCTCCCGGCTCTACCCAAACAAGACAAACAAGCAACAAGGATACAATCAACAACGTGCAAGACCAAGCAATATGATGAAATGATGATATGCTATGCGGGATGCGATGCGGGATGCAAAATGTAAGATATGACAGGAAATGCATGGACCTGGCCTCAACTTGGAAATCCAAGTGTGCCACTGGAAAGATGAGATGAAATCGCTTGAAAACGATATAAAGAACGCCGGAATCGGAGTTACGGTTTGGAAATGGCAAGTGTTTTAAGAATGACACCGGTCTACGATTTACAGCAAGTAGACATCTAAATGCAATGAGATGAACATGCTACAGCACCCAAACATGACAACAAAATGCATGGCAGGGATGCACACAAGATGCTTAACAAAAGACTAGCACTGAGCCATGGCCAATTCATCCATTATGAGGTTCAAACAAGCATGGAAAAAACGCAAATGCAAAACAGATTCCAGACTTAGTGAAATTAACACTTGTCTGAAATTTCAGATCGTGAAGCCCTCTTCGGAGCAGCAAAACAACATGATACATGACCTGATTAAGACAAGTAAGAACATGGCATGGAGCTACTCAACAAGCTTAACAAAAGACCCAAAGTGACCTGGGGCCAAAAGGGTTCACAAAATATACTAACGGGCACACGAACATAGCTAAAACACAATCAGTTTTCAGACTTAGTGAAAACTGAGACATGCTGAAATATAACTCACGAAGGCATGTAAACGAGCTCGATGCACTCACTACGGTGCAAGTCATGGCAAGGAAAGCATACATCCATTAAGAAGGAGCAAAATGCTAGCTATACATGGCAAGAACAATGGCATAGCATGCACGGATCAACTACAATAGCATCGGCAAAATCGCAAACAAGTTGACGATCTGCCCAGATTCACCATGAAGCAAAAGTAGAGCTCGACTGACTCAAGCTAGGGTGCTCCAAAATTGCAATTAAAGACACGGATGTATAGAGCATAACATGATTAACAAAACTCTTTTACTGATCATCCTCAAAAGAGGCACGGATCACTAGGAAACAAGCTGAACATATTGCATCATGAACTAAATAATCCCAGACTTAGTGAAATTACTAAGTCCCTGAAAACTGATTTACCGGGTGCCTCACTTTGCAAGCTTGCACAAGTCACCACACACATCCTAAAAATGCATGGGTTGCACCTCTGGAAAGATAACAAAATTCTTAACAAAACATATTAAGGACTCACAGGCATATCATGCACACAATAATCATGGCAAAAATGACAAAAGTCTAAGATGAACTAGCAGATCTGACAATTAACTCACGAAGCCTCATTCTAACAGCATTTCGGGCATCAAGATGAGCTCAAATGAAAATGATGCAATGGAATTAAATGATGTACTCATCGAGGCAAACATTTTGATATACTATATGTCCAAATCGGAGCTACGGATGCAAAGTTACGGGGCCTCAAACAGGAGCATATGGAGTAAAAAAATCTAGGGACTTAGTGAAAAAACTACCCCAGATCTGGATCTAGGGTTTACTGTAGCGACACGGAAACCGAGGCACGCCGGAGACTTCGCCGGAACAGAGGAGCGCGGTGGCCGGAGCGAAGGCCGGCGACGAGGGAAGGGCGATGGAGTGTGGCGGCCGGGGCGTAGGCGCGGGGCGGCGCGGGCGAGGGCGGTGGCCGGCGCCGGTGGACGGGGCGACGGACACCGGTGGCAGCCGCGACGGTGGCCGGTGCCGGCGTCGGTGGCAGGCGGCGCCGGCGCGGTGGTAGAGCGGGGCGGCGGGCGAACGAGGCGGCGGGGCCGGCGCGTTGCGCTGGCGGCGGCTGACGGCGGCTCGGGCCGCGCGGGGGCCGGCCACGGGCCCGAGCGGTGGGTGGCGGCGGGAGGCCCACGTGGCAGCCGCTCAGTGGCTGCGGGCGTCGGCGGCGGTGCGTCCGGCCGGATCGGACATGTCCGGCCGCGCGAGGTGAAAATTAGGGTTTCGGAGAGGGAGAGAGATCCGAAAAACGGGGGGTCTATTTATAGGCATAAGTGGAGCTAGGAGAGCCCAAATGAGGTGCGGTTTTCGGCCACGCGATCGTGATCGAACGCTCTAGGACATGGAGCAGAGTTTGGTGGGTTTTGGGCCAAATTGGAGGGGTGTTGGGCTGCAACACACACGAGGCCTTTTCGGTCCCTCGGTTAACCGTTGGAGTATCAAACGAAGTCCAAATGATACGAAACTTGACAGGCGGTCTACCGGTAGTAAACCAAGGCCGCTTGGCAAGTCTCGGTCCAATCCGGAAATGTTTAATCCCCACACACGAAAGAAAGCTAGAAATGACCACCGGAGGAGAACGAAGCGCCGGAATGCAAAACGGACAACGGGGAAAATGCTCGCATGAGATGAACACGTATGCAAATGCAATGCACATGATGACATGATATGAGATGCATGACAAAGGCAACAACACACGGAGACAAAGACCTGAACCCAAGAAATAAATATAACTTAACGCCGGAAACGGCAAGAGTTGGAGTACAAATAGGGAAGTTATATCCGGGGTGTTACAACACTCCACCACTACGAAAAGATCTCGTCCCGAGATCTAGGACTGAAAGAACGCCGGGTACTCAGAATGGAGGTGATCCTCGCGTTCCCAGGTAGCTTCACGGTCGGAATGGTGCGACCACTTGAGTTTGAGGAATTTGATTGACTTGTTGCGAGTCTTGCGTTCAGTCTCTTCAAGAATAGCAACTGGGTGCTCACGATAAGAGAGATCTTCTTGGAGCTCAATGTCCTCGAAGTTGACTGTGCGGTCAGGAGTCTTGAAGCACTTTTGAAGCTGAGAGACATGGAACACGTCATGAACATTTGCAAAGTTTGAAGGAAGCTCGAGTTGATAGGCGAGGTCGCCTCTCTTGCTGACAATCTTGAAAGGTCCCACGTATCTAGGGGCAAGCTTCCCTTTGATACCGAAGCGACGAGTAACTTTCATAGGAGAGACATGGAGGTAAACATGATCTCCGATCTCGAAAGCCAAATCACGGTTCTTACTATCATAGTAGCTCTTCTGGCGGGATTGGGCTGCTTTGAGGTTATCTCGAATGACTTCGCACATTTCTTCTACTTCTGTGATTAAGTCATTACCCAAAAGCTGACGTTCACCGGTTTCAGACTAGTTGAGAGGGGTACGGCACTTCCTGCCATACAGAATTTCAAAAGGGGCCTTGCCCGAACTTGCTTGAAAGCTGTTATTGTAGGAGAATTCAGCATAAGGAAGACAATCCTCCCACTTCATGCCGAAGGAGATCACACAAGCCCTGAGCATATCTTCAAGAATCTGGTTGACACGCTCGACTTGACCGCTTGTTTGAGGATGGAAAGCAGTGCTGAAGCGGATGTTAGTGCCCATGGCCTTCTGAAAAGAATCCCAGAACTTGGAGGTAAAGATGTTGCCACGGTCTGAAGATATCACTTGAGGAATACCGTGCAGAGAGACAATGCGAGAGGTATAGAGTTCCGCCAATTGAGCTGCAGTGATCGACTCTTTGATAGGCAGAAAGTGAGCCACTTTGGTGAGTTTGTCGATGACAACAAATATAGCATCATTGCCACGCTTGGACTTTGGAAACCCAGTCACGAAGTCCATTTCAATGTGGTCAAACTTCCATTCTGGAATGGCAAGAGGTTGGAGGAGACCTGCTGGCCTTTGGTGTTCTGCCTTCACTCTTCTGCAGACATCACATTCATTCATGAATTGAGCGATCTCGCGCTTCATTCGAGTCCACCAATAAGCTTGCTTAAGGTCCTGATACATCTTCGTACTCCCAGGGTGGATGGAGAGGAGAGAATTGTGAGCCTCGTTCATGATCACTTTACGGAGGTCACCTTTGGGTACAACAATTTGATCCTCGAAGAAGAGAGTGTCCTTGTCATCAAGGCGGTAGCACTTGTACTTGGACTGACTCTTGGCAATCCCAATCTTCACCTTTTTCACCATAGCATCAAGAAGCTGGGCTTGGCGAATCTGGTCTTCTAAGGTAGGAGAGACTTGAAGGATGGCGAGGAAACCTTGAGGAACAACTTGCAGATTAAGTTTGCGGAAAGCTTCACAAAGCTCGGGTTGATAAGGCTGAAGAATCAGACTGTTGCAATACGCTTTCCTGCTCAAAGCGTCAGCAATCACATTAGCCTTGCCTGGAGTGTACTCAATACTCGGATTATACTCTTGAATCATTTCGACCCATCGAGTTTGCATGAGGTTGAGATTAGGCTGAGTGAAGATGTACTTGAGACTCTTGTGATCAGTGAAAATATCCACTTTTCTTCCCAAAATAAGATGTCTCCAAGTCAACAGAGCATGCACAACTGCCGCCAACTCGAGATCATGAGTGGGGTAGTTCTTCTCATTAGGCTTCAACTGGCGAGATGTATAAGCAACAACTTTCTTCTCTTGCATCAATACTGCGCCAAGACCTTGGAGAGAGGCATCACAAAAGTTCTCGTACGGCTTGGATTCATCAGGCGGAGTCAGAACTGGAGCAGTGATCAACTTCTCTTTCAAAGCATTGAAAGAAATATCACACTCCGGAGACCAAACGTACTTGACGTGCTTCTGGAGAAGATTAGAGAGAGGCTTCGCGATCTTAGAAAAGTTTTCAACGAATCTTTGGCAATAGCTTGCAAGACCGAGAAAACTGCGGAGTTGCTTCACGTTCTGAGGAGGTTCCCAATTCACAATTGTAGACACCTTCTCAGGATTCACGGCAATGCCCTTGGCAGAGATGATATGACCAAGATAAAGAACCTCATCGAGCCAAAATTCGCACTTGGAGAACTTGGCGTAGAACTGATGTTCTCTGAGCTTATCAAGAATCAAACGCAAGTGCTTGGGATGATCTTCCTTGTTCTTGGAGAAAACCAGAATGTCGTCGAGATAGACCAAAACGAAGTCATTGGTGTAGGCATTGAAGATGAAATTCATCATGCGAGAGAACGTCGGAGGAGCGTTGCGAGGCCAAAAGACATGACAGTGTATTCATATGAACCAAAGCTTGTTCTGAATGCTGTCTTGGGAATATCTTCTTCACGAATGCGAATCTGGTGGTAACCGATACGGAGATCAAGCTTGGAGAATACTTGGGCACCTTTGAGTTGTTCGAACAGCTCATTGATGTTGGGAAGTGGGTATTTGTTCTTGATGGTCTTCTTGTTCACTGGACAGTAATCAACACAAAGTCGGTCCGTTCCATCCTTCTTCTTCACAAAAAGAACACCACAACCCCACGGAGAAGAACTAGGCCGGATAAGACCCATTCTTTCTTGCTCATCGAGTTGCTTCTTTAGCTCCTTCAACTCTTCAGGTCCGAGCTTGTAAAGACGTTTGCACACAGGTTCCGAACCAGGCTCAAGATCAATAACGAATTCAACTGGCCGGTGCGGAGGCATTCCTGGGAGCTCTTCTGGAAAGACGTCTTGATATTCGCAAACGACTGGAATTTGAGAGATGGCATCCAATTCACCCTTCTCATTGAGAGAAAACAGACGGATAGTATTATCCCGAGCGGCAAAGACAATTACATCCTCAGACGAATGAGTCAATTGAATCTGCCTGGCAGCACAATCAAGATGTGCCTTGTGCTTAGAAAGCCAATCCATTCCGAGAATAAGATCAATATCTGAGTTACTGAGAACAATTGGGGAAGAAAGGAACTTGTAGTCACCCAAAGTGATAGTAACCTCAGGGACGCAGGTGTTAGCTGTCATCTGCTTGCCCGGTGACACAATTTGCAAGGAACTTTGCAGATACTGATAATCACACTCATACTTTGATGCAAAAGGTTTAGAAATGAAGCAATGTGATGCACCCGTGTCAAAAAGAACTTTTGCAGGAATATCATTAACAGGAAGGTTACCCATTATCACATCTGACGAGTCATCTACCTGAGTTGCATTCACCATATTGACCTTGGCGAACTTGGGGTTATGCTTGACCACAGCTGTACTTGCCGATCTGACAGGAGGAGGAGGAGGAAGACGCCTCTGGTTGAGACACTTGTTGGCATAGTGACCCTTCTGTTGGCACTTGTTGCACGTGACCTCTGAAAGCGGATGGTGATACGGAGCACTCGATCTTGGAGCTTGAGACGAAGTCTTGTTCTGAAAGCCAGGGTTGGGTGGGTGGGAAGAACCACTGCCACCTTTGCTCTTCTGCTGAAATGGCTGACGGAACGGAGAAGGAGGAAGCCAAAACTTCTGCTGCTTGGCCACTTGAGTAGAGGAAGAAGGAGTAACATCTCTGACTCGCTTCCTGGAAGCATCACACCTCAACTGAGCAGCCTCTTGCTTCAGAGCCATGTTGTAGAACTCATCGTATCTCAAGGGCTCGAAGAGAACAAGAGCGAGCTGAATATCTTCTCTGAGACCACCCCTGAACTGATATATCATGCTCTTCTCATCAGGCACGTCCTGCTTGGCAAAGCGGGCAAGCTTCTGGAACAACTTGTTGTAGTCATAGACAGACAAAGAGCCTTGCTTCAGATTGCGGAATTCCTCACGCTTGCTTTCAACCACGCTCTGCGGAATATGATGAGCTCGGAAATCTCGACGGAAATCATCCCAAGTGATAACACGTCCACCTCTGGAGTCCTTGTACTGCTGGAACCATTCTGCAACTTGATCTTTGAGTTGGAAGGAAGCGAACTTTACAAAGTCCTCAGGCCTGACGTTACTGCACTCGAAATGCTTGCACAGATCCACAAGCCAATCGTCAGCATCGATTGCCTCAACACAATTGCTGAAAGTCTTTGGCCCGTTAGCAAGGAACTGGTTGAGTGTAGCAAAGTGACTCTGATTGTTGCCTTGATTCCCTTGACTGCCTTGATTGCGCTCTTGGAGAATTTGCATGATCAGATGTGTGTTTGCATTGGTTGCGGCCATCACAGCTTGCCATGCCTCTGGAGGAGGTGGAGGCGGTGGCGGATCAGGATTCGGAGTCGTGTGCGTTGGAGGAGCCATCCTGAAGAGGTTGACCACCATTAGCACATTGACAGATAAATATTGAAGCTGAATCCAATGGAATGAAAATTGCAACATATAGTCTTCACCTCCGAACAAAATGAACGAATGCATTCCTCTTCAAATGGTCACATATCCATAAATTGAGAAGCCACGTAGAATTAAGGTAGAGAAATAAATCAACAAGGTACGGATCAAGAACAAATAATCGGTAAGAAATCCCAATCTCAAACCAATATTCGTGGAAGAAGAACTAGAGCTACTAGAATTCCCACCTATGAAACTCCCGAACTTTTCCGGTTATGCAATCAGGTGTTGGGGATACAGGGGAAGCATAATATCTCACCCAAACTAGCAAATCCTACATCCAGCTGTATCCATCCTTCAACACATAACCAAGAAAATTTCGGAAACCATCTACCTCAACCTTCGAAAAGCATCCGTTATGCAAGTTATGGCGATACTCCTGAACTCCCGCCCCAGTACTGGGTGGCGTCGAGGTTATCTCACCAACGAACTGCATAAAAGAGATTTTCGATGTCGGCGAACATATCTCAAGTATTCCAGAATTGCAACGATAAAATTATGATGACAACACCTCAGAGCTCAACTCCCCGGGACACTTCCACTAAACCCCTGACAGGAGGCACCAAGTCAATGTTCTCATCATAAGCCATCGGAACGATTCCAAGATACTCGCGTGATCCTAAATTTTTTTTAGTGAAATTTGAGAAGAGAAGAGTCAAAACTCTATGTCAGGATGCCTTACCAGAGCGATGAGGAGACTGGGAAGTAAAAAGAATTCCTAAGCTCTCCGATATATAATTCCTAAATGACTCAAAACATTTTTCTAGACACAACTAGGCCGCTAAAAACGATCAAGCAATGGGGCTCCTAAGGTCGGGGAAGGCTCTGATTACCAACTTGTAACACCCTCGATGTGACTATAGCTCCCACGTGTCGAGGCACGACTTAGAGACATAATCACATTGAAGGCATATGTCGCAAGTTAGGCAATCTTCACAACATCCCATGTAATATGAATAATAAGGGGAGAACATAGTTGGCTTACACTCGCCACGTCAAACAAGTACATAAATAACATTACATCATCCAAAACACTCATGGCCCGACTACGGCGCCAAAATAGGAGAAAACCCAACATGCGACAACGGTCCCGATCAAACCCCAACTAGGCACCACTACTGATCGTCAGGAAAAGACACGTAGTATCGCTGAGAGTCTTCGTCAAACTCCCACTTGAGCTCGTACTCGTCACCTGGAGCGGAATCACCTGGACCTGCATCTGGTGTAATAGTAATCTGTGAGCCACAGGGACTCAGCATCGCACCCTCGCGATCAAGACTATTTAAGCTTACAGGAATGGCAAGGCAAATTTATGTGGAGCTGCAACAAGCGACTAGCATATATGGTGGCTAACTTATTCGCAAAAGAGAGCGAGAAGAGGAGGCAAAGCGCAAGCGAAAAACTAGAGGAACAACCTGCGCAAACATTACTCCAACACCGTGTCCACTTCCCGGACTCCGCCGAGAAGAGGCCATCACGGTAACACACTCAGTTGATTCATTTTAATTAATTAAGGTTCAAGTTATCTACAACCAGACATTAACAAATTCCCATCTGCCCATAACCGCAGGCACGGCTTTCGAAAGTTCAATCCCTGCAGGGAGTCCCAACTTAGCCCATGACAAGCTCTCACGGTCAACGAAGGAATAGACCTCCTCCCAAGACGTTCCGATCAGACTCAGTATCTCGGTAACTCAAGACACTTCGACAGGTTAAAACAAGACCAGCAACACCGCCCGAATGTGCCGACAAATCCCGATAGGAGCTGCACATATCTCATTCTTAGGGCACACTCAGATGAGCGCTCCATACAACTAAAACCAAACCTCGAGTTTCCCCGAGGGGGCGCTGCACAGGACTCTAGTTTGGACCAACACTCAGAGGAGCACTGGCCCGGGGGGGTTTAAATAAGATGACCCGCGGGCTTCGGAAACCCGAGGGAAAAAGAGGCTAGGTGGAAAAAGGTAAGACCAAGGTTGGGCATTGCTGGAAAAGCTTTAAACAAGGCGAACTATCAAGGGGTTCCCATTATAACCCAACCGCGTAAGGAACGCAAAATCCGGGAACATAACACCGATATGACGGAAACTAGGGCGGCAAGAGTGGAACAAAACACTAGGCGAGAGGCCGAGCCTTCCACCCTTTACCAAGTGTATAGATGCATTAAGATAACATAGCAATATAATAATATTCCAACAAGTAAGTAAATGTTCCAACAAGGAACGGCTCCAATCTTCACCTGCAACTAGCAACGCTATAAGAGGGGCTGAGCAAAGCGGTAACATAGCCAATCAACGGTTTGCTAGGACAATGGTGGGTTAGAGTTTCAACATGGCAATTTTGGAGGCTGACAAGCAAAAGGTAGGCATCGTAGCATTGGCATAGCAAGAGCGAGCAAACTAGCATAGCAAAGATAGTAGTGATTTCGAGGGTATGATCATCTTGCCTGCACAGTTGTCAGAGGTGACTGGATCCTCAAGAGCAAACTCAACGGGCTCCTCGTTAGCGAACTCGTCTCCCGACTCTACCCAAACAAGACAAACAAGCAACAAGGATACAATCAACAACGTGCAAGACCAAGCAATATGATGAAATGATGATATGCTATGCGGGACGCAAAATGCAAGATATGACAGGAAATGCATGGAACTGGCCTCAACTTGGAAATCCAAGTGTGCCACTGGAAAGATGAGATGAAATCGCTTGAAAACGATATAAAGAACACCGGAATCGGAGTTACGGTTTGGAAATGGCAAGCGTTTTAAGAATGACACCGGTCTGCGATTTACAGCAAGTAGGCATCTAAATGCAATGAGATGAACATGCTACAGCACCCAAACATGACAACAAAATGCATGGCAGGGATGCACACAAGATGCTTAACAAAAGACTAGCACTGAGCCACGGACAATTCATCTATTATGAGGTTCAAACAAGCATGGCAAAAACGCAAATGCAAAACAGATTCCAGACTTAGTGAAATTAACACTTGTCTGAAATTTCAGATCGTGAAGCCCTCTTCGGAGCAGCAAAACAACATGATACATGACATGATTAAGACAAGTAAGAACACGGGATGGAGATACTCAACAATATTAACAAAAGACCCAAAGTGACCTGGGGCCAAAAGGGTTCACAAAATATACTAACGGGCACACGAACATAGCTAAAACACAATCAGTTTTCAGACTTAGTGAAAACTGAGACATGCTGAAATATAACTCACGAAGGCATGTAAACGAGCTCGATGCACTCACTACGGTGCAAGTCATGGCAAGGAAAGCATACATCCATTAAGAAGGAGCAAAATGCTAGCTATACATGGCAAGAACAATGGCATAGCATGCACGGATCAACTACAATAGCATCGGCAAAATCGCAAACAAGTTGACGATCTGCCCAGATTCACCATGAAGCAAAAGTAGAGCTCGACTGACTCAAGCTAGGGTGCTCCAAAATTGCAATTAAATACATGGATGTATAGAGCATAACATGATTAACAAAACTCCTTTACTGATCATCCTCAAAAGAGGCACGGATCACTAGGAAACAAGCTGAACATATGGCATCATGAACTAAATAATCCCAGACTTAGTGAAATTACTAAGTCCCTGAAAACTGATTTACCGGGTGCCTCACTTTGCAACCTTGCACAAGTCACCACACACATCCTAAAAATGCATGGGTTGCACCTCTGGAGAGATAACAAAATCCTTAAAAAAACATATTAAGGACTCACAGGCATATCATGCACACAATAATCATGGCAAAAATGACAAAAGTCTAAGATGAACTAGCAGATCTGACAATTAACTCACGAAGCCTCATTCTAACAGCATTTCGGGCATCAAGATGAGCTCAAATGAAAATGATGCAATGGAATTAAATGATGTACTCATCGAGGCAAACATTTTGATATACTATATGTCCAAATCGGAGCTACGGATGCAAAGTTACGGGGCCTCAAACAGGAGCATATGGAGTAAAAAAATCTAGGGACTTAGTGAAAAAAACTACCCTAGATCTGGATCTAGGGTTTACTGTAGCGGCACGGAATCCGAGGCACGCCGGAGACTTCGCCGGAACAGAGGAGCACGGTGGCCGGAGCGAAGGCCGGCGACGAGGGGAGGGCGGTGGAGTGCGGCGGCCGGGGCGAAGGCGCGGGGCGGCGCGGGCGAGGGCGGTGGCCGGCGCCGGTGGACGGGGCGACGGACGCCGGTGGTAGCCGCGACGGTGGCTGGTGCCGCGTCGGTGGCGGGCGGCGCCGGCGCGGTGGTAGAGCGGGGCGGCGGGCGAACGAGGCGGCGGGGCCGGCGCATTGCGGCGGCGGCGGCTGACGGCGGCTCGGGCCGCGCGGGGGCCGGCCACGGGCCGAGCGGGCCCGAGCGGTGGGTGGCGGCGGGAGGCCCATGTGGCAGCCGCTCAGTGGCTGCAGGCGTCGGCGGCGGTGCGTCCGGCCGGATCGGACATGTCCGGCCGCGCGAGGTGAAAATTAGGTTTCGGAGGGGGAGAGAGAGATCCGAAAAACAGGGGGGTCTATTTATAGGCATAAGTGGAGCTAGGAGAGCCCAAATGAGGTGCGGTTTTCGGCGACGCGATCGTGATCGAACGCTCTAGGACATGAAGCAGAGTTTGGTGGGTTTTGGGCCAAATTGGAGGGGTGTTGGGCTGCAACACACACGAGGCCTTTTCGGTCCCTCGGTTAACCGTTGGAGTATCAAACGAAGTCCAAATGATACGAAACTTGACAGGCGGTCTACCGGTAGTAAACCAAGGCTGCTTGGCAAGTCTCGGTCCAATCCGGAAATGTTTAATCCCCACACATGAAAGAAAGCTAGAAATGACCACCGGAGGAGAACGAAGCGCCGGAATGCAAAACGAATAACGGGGAAAATGCTCGAATGCATGAGATGAACACGTATGCAAATGCAATGCACATGATGACATGATATGAGATGCATGACAAAGGCAACAACACACGGAGACAAAGACCCGAACCCGAGAAATAAATATAACTTAACGCCGAAAACGGCAAGAGTTGGAGTACAAATAGGGAAGTTATATCCGGGGTGTTACAGTGGGGTCCAAGTGAACTAGTCAGAATGACTGAAGTGATGCTTAACCAAAATCCTATGTCTTTGAGTGAAGACTATGAGAGCAAATCTTGTCCAGAGTGGATAAGTCAGCTTTGCTTGTAGCCCAAGTAAAGTTGCCGTGTGTGTTTGAAATCTAACCGTTGGAACACGTGTCAGTTCCTTAGTGACCAAGGGTCATTTCAGACAAATCAGGTTGGGTTGCCTAGTGGCTATAAATAGCCCACCCCTACAACCATAAACGGTTGGCTGCTTAGAGTTAGAGTACGGCTTTTGCCGTTTGAGAGCAACCCACCTCGAAGCCTTTGAGAGACAATTCCTTGCGAGGATAAAGCCCTAAACACCCAGAGCCAAAGAGTGTTAGGCATCACTTAAGTCTTCCTGTCTGTGTGATCTGAAGACTTATTACACTTGAGGACTGTGAATCCTCCAGCCGGTTAGGCATCGCGTTCTGAGCATCCAAGAGTCATTGTGGATCGCCGGTGAACGAAGTCTGTGAAGGTTTGGAAGTCTACCTTGAAGACTTACCAGAGTGATTGGGCGAGGACTGGGTGTCCTTAGCTCAAGGGGAATAAGGTGAAGACGAGGTCTTCTGAGTTGAATCTCAGCCTCCCTAACCAGACGTACAGTTGTCACAGCAACTGGAACTGTGCCAACAAATCATTGTCTTCAACGAGTCACTGGTTTCATCCTTCCCTTCCCTTTGCTTACTGTTGGTCCTTGTGAAGTCATTGTATGATTGCATTATCTTTTGTCTTCACTAAGTGACTACTTGTTCTAATTGGCTTCACAATATCTTCCTACCTGATCTTTACTGCCTAGTTGCTATTAGTCATTGTGCTTATGGTTTGCCTAGTGTAGTCTACCTTTCGCTGCATGGTAATAGGTTTATTTCTATCGTTTGTCATCGAAACTTTCATGTTTTGAAGACTTTCATAAAAATCGCCTATTCACCCCCCCCCTCTAGTCGATCACTAGCACTTTCAGCCTTCATCAAACATCAACTCCGATCTCTATCAAGATCATGGAGGAATCATCCATAGAGCTCGGGGGCTCAACGTTAACATTTCCCTTGAGCGACCGTGCTATTTTTCTGGACAGCGAACTCTTATCTGCCGTCACCGCCTCCTCGAGTATCGCTTTGACGATTGCTTCGGTGGGATTGTGCGGAATTAAGTCTACAACAATCATGCAAAATATCGAGTTCCGATGAGGAATCTATGTCAATCTATGATATACCGGAGCCGTTTCGAATCTGGACGGGAATCTGGACAAGTTTGGAGCGTGGCGTCCAGCATCTAGCTCGGACGTCCTTTGGAAGATCCAATCTTTAATCGTCCGCAGAATTCCTATATCTACCAACACTCAAAATTTCAGCTCGATCCGACCATTCAAACTCCGGGAAACCTCCGATGAGCACAATGATTTTCGGATCCGTTTTCTGCATGAATACGAATCCGGACTGAGTTCATGTTTCTTCATGAACGGGATATCAGACACCCCTTTTGAAGGAATTTTTTAGGGTATTGCGCATTGTTTTTAAACACGTACCCATAAAATTTTAAGTCTCCTCCGAGGTAATCTTCACCATCACGCTGGTGTCAAACCAGTCCGGCAGTATTGCTCCACGGCTGCCGACCCGCGCTAGACACGTCGCCGCTTTATTGAGCTGAGCTCAACTCCTTCGATCATCATCTCAGCAAGCCGAACAAGAGTTCGACATCACGAAGGATAAATCATCATCAACGTCACTACCCCACGGATTACACGGAGCGGGCACACAGGCATCGCCACATGGTAGCTTCATCAAGCTAGTGTCGATCGCGTCACAAGTCTTGACCTGCGTCGGCATCACCATGCTGCCTCTTCTTCAAATCATCATTAAACATGCCAACCTATTTCGACACATCGGCTGACAGGTAGACTCCGACATCTCTTCGCCGAGCCGCTCCAACACCTAGGCTAGACCGGGGGCTTCATCATCTCTTCATCAACCTACTCCGGTGACTTTGGCGTCACCAGCCGACCAGCTTCGTCACGTTAGCTGGGCTGAGGGCTTCGCCTCGGCAAGCCAACCTTTGCCAGCATCACCAGGCCATTGCTCTATCGCCCATTAGGCAATGGGTGTGCGGATCGATTCCTGACTTTGGGAGTCGCTTTTCTTCGGAATGCTACAATTAATAGACCACGTACTATTAATCCTAACAATTTTTGCTTGTTGGGTTTATTTTTCGTAAGAAATTATTACTCCGGTTTGTTCCATCATATGTACACAGGCCTATCAAATGGCGGCCACATTAAAAACAGTCGCGTGGTGGTTCGTTCGGTTTCCATACATAGTTCGGCGAACGCCGCATTCGGAGCCCGGACCGCCCTGCAAATTCAGGCTTTGTCACGCCTTCATTGTGTCACGCTGACGCCCTGCATCAACATTGGCTTCGATGCTAGGCCACATTTCTTTAAATAAATTATTTTTGCGTAAAGCAATTATGCAAGGATTATGTATATATATATATATATATATATATATATATATATATATTATTTCCTGGACCGCACTGTTTTATGTGTGCAGGTAATCGATTTTGACTGTGTTAGATGGTCACTACTCCAGAGTGCCGAACTCCTTGCCCGGACACCTCGGGCCCGGGGGCTGGGACCTCGGCCATGCCGAGGACTACGAACCTTGTTGGATCTGTCACAGATCAATGGGCGTCTTCGTCCCGCCCCAAGCCCGAATCGCATCATCAACACCGAGCACATTAACCAGCTAAGTTGCTTTCGTGCTCAAAAACTTTTAGTTTTAAATTTTGTTCGATTCGACCAAGCATTATACTTTTCAGCACAAAGTTGTTTGTGACAAAGTTCCTTGTCAAAACTTTGTTTGTGACGGGCATATTCAAATACCCCGTTTATTTGGGGGCTCCCTTGATGGAACTTTTCCTATTGCATATGATTATACTTGTAGGCTTCGTTCCTTGTTCGTGTATTACGCCACAATATGCACCATATTGACCTAAGCGATTTGCAAGCTGGGCTGCCTCGCTCCTGTGTTTACCCCTATGTTCCCGATTGTTCGGCTAGGGAGTAAAGGGAGCACCTCTGCGATTGTCACGACCGGGTCATCCGAGCTCTGACCTCAGACTGGGTGAAGCCGAAAGCTAGCGCTCTTATCGTTTTCAATCATGGTCGGCACACAACGGAACTCATGAGTACAAAAAATATATTGCACAAGTCTCATAGTAATAATGAGCACCGAAGAAAGGTATCGGTGGGGGTACTATTTTCTTCGAAGATGCTTCTTACACTTCGTCAGTAATATAGCATAAGTTCCCTGAGCGCGCTTTGTCTGTTACAGCCTTATGGCCTGATTGCCTGGTCATCGGAAACATCGTCGATACTCTCGACAGGTGGAGTACATGACATTTTTCGGCCCTTGGCCGAAGAGGGAGAAGCCGACGGTCGGTTAAGACGCGTTTAAAGTTCGGGTGAACACATATATGATATAAGTATTTTGGTACATACAATCATTATACATAAAATTCTTTTACCCAAGTCACTTGGGGGCTCTTAAAATTTATATGAGCTGTTTTGTAGTAAATGTGTTTTCTTCTTGGTCGTTGCAAAGCCTTTTTCTACCGCTCCTTTTTCGACTCGAGTTTATGGTCAATAGCCGGATAGCCTGTCTTCTCTCTGAAAGCCACTTGAGTTTAGTTTGCTAAACTGATCTCGGAGAAGTACTCCGCCTTTGGGATGAGGAGCTTGAAGCCGTAGGCTGGCCCGCGTGAAGTCTTGAGATCGGATGTGTCATGTTAAAGCACGACAAAAGCACAATTTTTTTTCCAATATTCGGATTGGCACCGGACACTTGATCTTGTTTGGGCGTCAAGTTTTTACTGACGTGTTTTGGTTTTCCAAGCTTATGGCACTTTCAAACTATTTGTGTGTTTTCAGCACAAGTCTCGCAGTGCAACGCCGGACACCTTTAGAGATTCGGCAAAAACATTCTCGGATATTGCTATATATGCATCGGTTTCGAATTGTGTCTTCGGTCAATAGTTGGGTTGCCCGGCTCCTGCGCTTGCCTCCTACGTTCTACTTTGTTTGGCTAGGTGTGCAAAGGGAGAACCACTGCGATTGTGCTTCCAGCTCACATGGTTAAGCACCTCAGTGGAGAAAGCCGAAAACTGACTGTCACAATAAGCGTAAACTGGTCAGCGATCCGATGACTGTGTTAAATGACGGGCCATTCATAACATTGGCCGAAGTGTTTACGGCTTGACCTCGACTGTCGCCGAACACTACCGGGGGCTAGTAACTGGCCTCCCAAACTAAATCCTCAATATTTTGCTCTTACATTAGAGTTGAGGTTTCATGATCATGCTTAGCATGACAACCCAAAGAAAGGAACCGATAGCGGGACTATTTTCTTTGGAAGACATTTCTTATGTTAAATAGTAATATAACATATCTCTCTGCGTACCTTTGTTTATAAAGCCGTATGGCCAGATTGCTTGTTTGTCGTAAATCTTTGCCCTCATAAAGGCTTTACAAAGTAGGATAAACACTCCTTGGCTACTGGCCGAGGAGATGGAAGCCGATGGTCGGTCAACAAAGTTTTGTACAATGCGGATCCGAGCATTAATGATGTAACGTCCTTGGATACATAGAGACATTACACATAATTTGTGATTTTACTATGGATATCGATCCTTAATTCGACCACCCGTGCCCGCATTAAGGCTCGGGGGCTACTGGGCTTCCCGCTCATTATTTATAAATATTAAAGGGGCACATCGATCCCCTGATCTTGTGTTGCCACCCGACCAGTGTCTCGGGGGCTACTGTGTTGGCAATCTAGTGCAGAAAATTTAAGTGCAATATAGCTTTCAAGGAGATTATGATCCTCAGGATTGGTCGGCCGCACCCAACCTGAGTCTCGAGGACTTTGCACACCACTTTTTTTGTCCCGAAGTATTCTGCCGAGCTAGGAGTTGATCCTCAGACCGATTTTGCAAATCAACCTGAGTCTCAGCGGCTACTGGGATCAGCGGTCTCATGTTATCCTTCAGGTGCATCTCGGGTTTTAGACCGATACACACCTTGAGGGCTACCGGCTATATATCTCGACAGAGAATAAATTGCACCAATCAAAATTATTGACAAAAATCGGCCCACAGTCGGGGTGGTGCACCACCTCGGAAGCAGTCCGGCATAAAGCTCGGGCGCCAGTGGCTGCTTCCATAGAGGGCATTCCCGGCATTAAGCTCGGCTAAACTCTTTCAACTTTTTTGAACCAAGGTGATCTATGACACCTCGGATATAGTCCGACGTTGGAGGTTGGACATGGTCCGGCGTTGGAGCTCAGATACATTTCGGTGTTGGAGCTTGGAAGCGGTCCGGCATTGGTGCTCGTCTGCAAAATATACCTCAAATATAGTCCGACGTTGGAGCTCGGACGCAAGAGGACACTGCCGCCCGGGAACAACTTCAAACCTGAGGTGTGGCGTAAAAATAACAAGCCATTGATAAAGGCCGAAGAATTAAAGGGCTCCTCAGATACCCGACGTGTGAGATCTTCAGATTTAGCTCGGAAATCCTCAAGATAGAAGATGTGAAGATTTGTTGAACTAGTTTTCAAGACCGACGACCGAAGATGAAGAATAGTTCGGAAGAACCGAGGAGCGTGCCCAACTTGAAGACCGGTTCAGGGGGCTACTGACGATGACCTGGACTAGGGGTACTCACCACATCGTCTTCCGATCAGTTGGATTGGGCCGAGGACCCCCATGGCCATTTACTCATGGCCCAGTTCGGACAACCCAAGACATATACGAGGCAGATTCCACAAGACTTGGTGATCAAGACAAGGACTACTCTCCACCGACGTATTCGACTAGGACTCTTGTTATCCTAGGCCTCTAGTATGTTATATAAGCCGAGGCCAGGCTAGTTGATGGATTATGACATTACTCATCATAGTTATAGGGTTTAGACCACAACATACGATCTCGAGGTAGATCAACTCTTGTAACACTCATATTCATCAATACCAATCAAGCAGGACGTAGGGTATTACCTCCATCAAGAGGGCCCGAACCTGGGTAAACATCGTGTCCCATGTCTCCTGTTACCATCGATCCTTAGACGCATAGTTTGGGACCCCCTACCCGAGATCTTCCGGTTTTGACGCCGACATTGGGAAAATCCCGAGCCGAATCTCCTACCGCAGATCTCTGGACCGACGGCCCACGTGATGGGACTTGGTGCAGAGCTAGCGCGGCATGTGGCGGATGTCGTGCGTGAAAATCGAGGAGCCACAACCCCACTTTCCCCACTAACGCACGACGTTACCGCTTCTGCGCGCACACGCACAAATTCAAATCCCATGATTTCCGGGCTGAATCAATCTGATTGATTAACAACAGTCCCTTTCCTAAAGGACGCATGTCAGTCCGACTGACCACCCTCCGCAGGGAACCGTTCACTCCGCCACTTTAAACACCCAACTGAAATCTTCTTCAGGGTCGTTATGTGACGAGCTTGATGCCCCTCAGCGGGTTCACTTGGCCCTCTCAGTAGGCTCCAAGGCGCATGACTCGTAAACCTGGACTCGTAGGAGGCCTGCGCTGGCGTTCCCTTGGGATAAGGAGTGGCGTCTCTCCGGAGAGTCAGACCACGCGCCGGCATCTCCACTCGGGTTATAATGTCATGCCCTCACTCGGCCGCCTAGTCTATCTCCTCTGAGAGACAAAAGAATGCCACCGGGTTTTTTCTCGATGATTAACAACACCCGATCATCTGGGTAAACCTATAGTCCAGAATCAGTTGTGTTTTCATCCAAGGAACAACAAGACACAATTCGGAAACCTATTCCGAATGCTCCCGTGCAACTTGGACTCAACCGAAGGATCGGTTTGTTTGTCCTACAAAATCCCAACCGATTCAGGGACTAATGATGTGGTCACCTGTTGTAGGAAGGGTCAAGGACCCATCATTTGGGACCCACATGGGGCCCATCATCATCATAGGTAGATCCCTGGACCATGCCAACATTTGGATGCTTACATCAGGACGTTCACTCGGATAACTCGACGGCACTCGGACGACCACATGTCACTCCGCTGATGGACCACCACTCGGACATAGAAGGCGGGAGGACGTCATGGGAGTTGCAATGGTCAAGGAAGCCTAAGTCATCCTTTAACAAGAGCCATGGCTCCCATTACCTGTAACTGACGTAGTAGAGGCTCATTATACTAGTAACTGACCCGTTCAGTATCATTAAATGCCTCGGTGGCATGGGAGACATGGGGCTGTAGCGCACTCTATATAAGTTGCACCCCACTCCATAGCCAGGCACGAGCAATCTTTCTAAAAATACCTATCAAATCAGAACAATCCTCAGCGCACAAGATGTAGGGCTTTTACCTCCACTGAGAGGGGCCTGAAGTCGTTGAACACCGAGTGTTACACCTGCGTCGTAGCTAGGTTCTGCCCCCTTATTCGTACCCCTAGTACTCATTGTCAAGATCGTAACCCCGACAATACCCACAGGTGGGCTAGCCTATGTGTATGACAGTGGGGTCTAGGGGCCCAGTCAGCAGTTGACCAGTCAATGTTGACTAGTCAAGAGGGGTCAATGGGACCCACCCGTCAGCGTCACAAGGGCAAATTAATTAGTGTAAACTAATTTAAACTAGTGTGGCCACATGTAATTGACTATATGATAACTAAGGAGTAAATAAATCCTAATATAAACCTATTGATAATTAAACAAGGTCAGGCCCCACTTGGCAGGGCACAAACCGTGCCCCTCCAATAGCTGGGCATGCACGGGAGCAAAGGGCTCCGGCGGCCATGGCTAGAAGCAGCAGGAGTGAGCGCGGCCGGCAGCAGGTGCTATGGGCAGAGGCCGGCGCGAGCGCATAATAGGGTGTGGCCAGCGCACGGGATGGCGTCAGCGGGCATGTGCAGGGTAGCTGCAAGTAGCTGCGTAGCAGGAGAGCATCAGCAGAATGGGGAAGTGAGGGTGAGCAGTAGAGGTGGGTTGAGGCCTAGCGCGGGTGCGCACCGGCCAAGGCGGGCATGCCTGGGGGGCTAGCTACAGGTGGCGACTGCGGAAACAGCGGTGACAGAAGTGGAGCACGGCAGTGGTGGGCATGAGCGCTGGCAAGCGTCGGGTGGAGCCGGGGAGGATGGGTGAAGGCGGGCATAGCCAGACATGGCAGGGTGCGAGTAGCGCGACGAGCGCGACCTGAGGGGCGGCGAGCACGCACAGAATGCACGAGCAGGCACTCATGCATGTAGCTCGGGTGCAGCCACGGGGAAAGCCAGGTGAGTCGTTGGAGGCAACAAACGGCAATGGGAAGACGAGGAATAAGGGGGGAACAGACGCGGGAGCTCACATCAAAGCTCGTGGAGGGCCAGGGCGACTGGAGCTTGTCGGTGGTGGCAATTCGAACGACGACGATCGAAGAAGGAAGGAGTGCTCGATCCTGGCAATGTAGAGGCGCCCAACTCAAGCCGTTCAGCGTAGTAGGAGTAGAGGAGCTAGGTGGAGCTCATGGGCATGGTGGGACGGCGTGGGGTGGCTACTGGTCGCGTGGTCGACCCGACGATGATGATGGAAGCGCTCGGATGTGCTCGAATCAAGCGGAGTGATGACCCACAATTATAGGGGATCAATCATAGTCCTTTCGAGAAGTAAGAGTGTCGAACCCAACAAGGAGCAGAAGGAAATGACAAGCGGTTTTCAGCAAGGTATTTTCCGCAAGCACTAAAATTATAAGTAACGAGTAGTTTGATAGCAAGATAATTTGTAACGATCAAGTAACGGTAACGGTAACAGAAGTGCAGCAAGGTAGCCCATTACTTTTGAGGCAAAGGACAGGCCAAAACGGTCTCTTATGGTAAGCAAAGCGTTATTGAGTGTACACGGGAATTTCATCCAGTCACTTTCATCATGTTGGTTTGATTTGTGTTCGCTACTTTGATAATTTGATATGTGGGTGGACCGGTGCTTAGGCGTTGTTCTTACTTGAACAAACCTCCTACTTATGATTAACCCCCTCGCAAGCATCCGCAACTACGAGAAAAGTATTAAGAATAAATCTAACCATAGCATTAAACTTTTGGATCCAAATCAGTGCCTAACGAAGTAGCGCATAAACTAGGGTTTAAGCTTCTGTCACTCTCGCAACCCATCATCTAATAACTACTCCACAATGCTTTCCCTTAGGCCCAAATATGGTGAAGTGCCATGTATTAGACGTTCACATGACACCACTAAGGGAATCACAACATACATAACATCAAAATATCGAACACATATCAAATTCACATGACTACTTGCAACAAGATTTCTCCCGTGACCTCAAAAACAAAAGTAACTACTCACAAATGATAATCATGAGCAAGATCAGAGAGGTATTAAATAGCATAATGGACCTGAACATATAATCTTCCACCAAATAAACCATATAGTAATCAACTACGAGATGTAATGAACACTACTAGTCACCCACAAGCACCAATCTAAGGTTCCGGTACAAAGATTGAACACAAGAGATGAACTAGGGTTTGAGAGGATATGGTGTTGTTGAAGACGTTGACGGAGATTGCCCTCCCCAAGATGGGAGAGTTGTTGGTGATGATGATGATGATGATTTCCCCCTCCGAGAGGGAAGTCCCCCTCGCGGAATCGCTCCGTCGGAGGCCAAAAGTTCTCCTGCCCAAGTTTCGCCTCGAGACGGCGGCGCTTCGTCCCGAAGGTCCCCTGCTTATTTTTTCTAGGTCAAAATGACTTATATACTAGAAGAGGGGCAGCGGAGGTGGGCCGAGGAGGACACAACCCACCAGGGCGCACCTGGGCTCCCTGGCACACCCAGGTGGGTTGTGCCCACCTGGTGGGCCCCTCTGGTAGTTATTTTCTCCAATAATTCTTATATATTCCATAAAAATTTGCCATGAAGTTTCAGCTCATTTGGAGTTGTGCAGAATAGGTGGCCTGACGTAGCTTTTTCAGATCCAGAATTCAAGCTGCCGGTATTCTCCCTCCTTGTGTGAACCTTACATATTATGAGAGAAAAGGCATTAGAATTACTCCAAAAAGCATTATTATGCATAAAAACATTATAAATAATAGTAGGTAAACATGATGCAAAATGGACGTATCACGGAGCGTGCGAGAAGAGGGGATGGAAGTGTGCTAGGGTTGTCGAGGGGGCTTGGGGTAGACCTTATCCATCGCACGGAGTCGCGGATGGACGTCGTGTGTGCATCGGTGGCATGGACATCACACGCGCGTCCAACGCGCCTCTGTGAACAAACATAGGAGGAGACATGGGTGCCTGGTGGGCTGGGCCTCATTGTGCACCTGAGGCCCAAGTGCACAGTGGGGACTTTTATTTTTCTTTTATATTTTCTATTTTATATTTCTTTACTTTTTCTATTAAATTTAGCAACTAAATGTTTTTTGTTAAATGTGATAATTGGCACATAAATACTATGTAATATATTCAAGAGGCCCGCCAAGTTTGAGGTAAATTTGAATTGTATAAATAATTTTTTATTTTGAAAAGACCCACCAAGTTTCAACATGACAATGACCAGGGGAATTTATATAATAATGCGAACATTTTTGTTTTGTTGTTTGAAGAAATAATAATTTCACTAGAAAATTTAAATTTGAATTTGACTTTGATTGTTTGGACAAGTGGCAATTTAGCTTAGCAAGCCTGGTGACATGGCATCATTAGCAAGTGGACATTGTAGCCAACATCTGGGGGTGTCACACCTGGTCTACCACATGTGAGCATGACTCGGCGTGTTGTAGGCCCGACATTGACACGTGGGACCGTGGCCGGTTTGAATGATTTTTTTAACACGAAACCGGACGAATCGAACAACACGAAGACGATCCGAACATAATGAGGACCAGCCTCCCCCCAACTATGTCCTGGCCGCCAGCCCACAACACTCCCAAAGTGCCAAGCAAAATTGATGCAGAGCATCCCAAGGTCATCCCCATGGACCTACCATCGCCTCCCCAAGTGCCAAGTGGACCGATGACATGTGCACGTGCAAGAGCTCTCGAGACCCAGGTGACATCTCTCCTCTCGTAATTCCCTTTCGAATCACATGAGACATGGCTACTACCTTAAGCGGAGACACTTTGCATACTCGGGTACCAATGAACTAGCAATGGAGGAGCTAAGGAGCTAGTCTGGTCGAGGGAGGAAAGCAAACGCGAAGGCGGAAAAGAAATGGAGCAAGACTTGACTTGCCCAGCTCATCTAGACCCCCAGCCAGATGAGCTGGACTGTGCACAAAGACAACAACACCGTCCTGGACAAAGCCGAATCATCTGGACCAACGCCCGGATCATCGGGACATCCGAGCCAACGACGGCTTCTACAACACAGCCGGACGATCCGGACGGTCGCCTGGATCATCCAGACTCCTGGATCCCGGATCATCCGGACCACCTCCCGGATCATCCAGACCTTGCCTGCGTGCATGACTTGGGCCGAGGCCCATGTACCTCTATCTCTCTGTAGACTATATATACTCCTCCACCTATGTTTTAGGGTTAGCATTGTGATATCTCAAGATAGAGATAGAGTTTTGCTCATCCACTTATCCCCCTACTCCACTACTAGGGAAAACCTTATACACAGAATCTTACTAGTCGCTCATGTTAAAAGAAAGCGCTACTGCTACTTACCCGTAGAGCGTGCACATGAACCACACTATAGATACGGGTGTAGCAGTAGCTCTTCTTCTAGAGAAAGCGCTACTACTAAAATTCCCACTGCTAAGCCGATAGGCTACGAATAGTACTAGCGATCTTGGGCAAACTGCGCTACCGCTAAGCTTATTATACCAGCGCATTTTCTGGGGAAAGCGCTACTGCTAATGAAAATGAAAAACAAATAGAAAAATAAATGAAAATGAAATAAATAGAAAAAGGAGAAAGGAAAAAATAAAATGTAAAGAAAAATAAAAGAAAAGGAAAAATAAATGAGAAAGGCATAGCAGTACTGTCTATTCAGAACAGGCGCTATAGATAATATAGCAGCAGCGCATTTTGTAGACACGCGCTATAAAAAGAAAAGAAAAAGAAAATAAATTGCTATAGCAGTAGCGCGTTTTGTAACAAGCGCTATAGCTAACTTAGTTATAGCGCTTTTTGCCTACCAGCGCTACCGTTATGTTTGACTTAACTCCCGCGTGGTTTCTCTCCCCCCTCCCCGGCCACCACTTCTCCCCCAAATACATCGCCCCACTTCACCGCCGTCTTCCCACTTCGCCGTCGCTCCACTTCATTGCCCTCTCCTGCCGACGTTGACGCCCCCGGAGCAACCAGAACCGCGCGTCGTCGATGCCACCGGAGCTGCCCCCAACGCCACTGGAGCCGTGCGACCTCATTAACGCCACCGGAGCTGCCCTCGCTGCCACCGGAGCCGCCCTGATGGTAGCTGGAACTACGTCGATATTTTCCTAGAGAGGGAGGGATGATGTAGCACATCGACAGTAGGTATTTCCCTTAGTTATGAAACCAAGGTTATCGAACCAGTAGGAGAACCAAGCAACACAACATAAACATCCCCTGCACACAAATAACAACACCTCGCAACCCGAGGTGTTAAAGGGGTTGTCAATCCCTTTCGGGTAACGGTGCTAGAAACAACGTGTGATGGGAGATAAAGTTGTAAATATTGATAGATCGAATGCCAAATAAAATAAATTGCAGCAAGGTATTTTTGGATTTTTTTGGTTTAATAGATCTGAATAAAAATGCAAAGGAAAAGTAGATCGCAAGGCAAATATATGAGAAAGAAGACCCGAGGGCCGTAGGTTTCACTAGTGGCTTCTCTCGAGAAAAATAGCAAACGGTGGGTAAACAAATTACTGTTGGGCAATTGATAGAACCTTAAATAATTATGAAGATATCCAGGCAATGATCATTACATAGGCATCACGTCCAAGATTAGTAGACCGACTCCTGCCTGCATCTGCTACTATTACTCCACACATCGATTGCTATCTGGCATGCATCTAGTGTATTAAGTTCATGGAAAAATGGAGTAATGCAATAAGAACGATGACATGATGTAGACAAGATCTGTTTATCTATATGGCGGTAGATATAGATCTCGTCTTTTTATCCTTAGTAGCAACGATACATACATGTTGGTTTCCTTTCTGTCACTGGGATCAAGCACCGCAAGATCGAATCCACTACCGGGTACCTCTTCCCATTGCAAGATTAATAGATCAAGTTGGCCAAACAAAAACCAAATATCGGAGAAGAAATACAAGGCTGTAAGAGATCATGCATAAAAGAGATCAAAGAAACTCAAATTCTTTCATGGATATAAAAACATAGATCTGATCATAAACTCAAAGTTCATCGATCCCAACAAACACACCACAAAAGAGTTACATCATATGGATCTCCAAGAGACCATTGTATTGAGAATCAAGAGAGAGAGAGAGAGATGAAGCCATCTAGCTACTAACTATGGACCCGAAGGTCTACAAATAACTACTGATGCATCATCGGAGAGGCACCAATGGAGGTGGTGAACCCCATCCGAGATGGTGTTTAGATTGGATCTGGTGATTCTGGACTCTGCGGCGGCTGGATGAATATTTCGTCAACTCCCCTAGGGTTCTGGTATTTTTGGGGTATTTATAGAGCAAAGAGGTGGTCCGAGGGGCACCCGAGGTGGGCACAACCCACCAGGGCGCGCCTGGGCCTGGCGCACCCTGGTGGGTTGTGCCCCCCTCGGGGCACCCCCAGGTGCAACCAGGGCCCATTGCCTTTCTTCTGGCCCATAAATATCATCATAAAGTTTCATGGCATTTGGACTCCATTTGATATTGATTTTCTGCGATGTAAAAAGATGGAAAAACAACAATTGGCACTTGGCACTATGTCAATAGGTTAGTACCAAAAAATGATATAGAATGACTATAAACTGATTATAAAACATCCAAGATTGATAATAAAACAGTATGGAACAATCAATAATTGTAGATACGTTGGAGACGTATCAACATCCCCATGCTTAACTCCTACTCTTCCTCGAGTAGGTAAGTGATAAAAACAGAATTTTTGATGTGGAGTGTTGTTCAACAAGTCATATCATATCATTTTGTTTATAGCATGGAAATTTGGATTTTTTTGTGATTCAAAGCAATAGTCTAGTTTTGACATAATAATTTAGATAGTCAAGCATGTCAACAAGCAACCATGTCTTTAAAAATATCAATGCTAGAATAAGTTATCCCTAGCCCATCATGCTCAAACATTGATCCATTCATGAAACACACTCGAATATTAACTACACCCAATACTTGAGCACGATCATATTGCCTCCTAGTTGGTGCTTTTATGAGAGAAGATGGAGACTCAAATTTCAAAATAAAAATTGCATAGAGTAAAAGAAAGGCCCTTCGCAGAGGGAAGGAGGGATTTGTAGAGGTGCCAGAGCTTAAAGCGAAAAATTGGGGATAAAAATATTTTGGGAGGTGTATCCATCCCACCAAAGAAAACGACTTAGAGTTCCCAATACTTTCCATGCATAGATATATCATAGGCGGTTCCCAAACAGAAAATAAAGTTTATTCCTTTTTCCACCATAACTTTCACTTTCCATGGCTAACCATATCCACGGGTGCCCTACATACCAACACTTTCCGAGGAATTTATTATTTGACAACATAAAGTAAATTTATTTCTTTTTTGCATTTCGGGACTGGGCATCCCTAATACCTTTGCCTTACTCTCGTGCAATGACAAGTGAATAAACACTCATCTTGAGAATAACACATCTAGCATGGAAAATATTATCCACCCCTCACCGCTCCGCGAGCGAAACAAACACACAAAAGATAAGTTTATTTTCAAAATTAGAGATGGCACATGCAAATTTGCTTGGAACGGCAAAATAATACCGCATATAGGTAGATATAGTGGACTCATGTGGTAAAACTGGTTTAAAGGATTTTGGATGCACAAGTAGAGGTCATACTTAGTGCAAAATGAAGGCTAGCAAAAGATTGGGAAGGGACCAACCAAGAAACGAATAATTTCATAAGCAAGCATTAAGCATAATTAACACCGAATAATGCACCACAAGTAGGATATAATTTTCATTGCATGATTATTGACTTTCGTGCATGCATAGGGAATCACAAAGCTTAACACCAATATTCCTACTAAAGCATAATTACTCATCAACATAACTCACATATCACATCATCATATGTCAAAACTATTACTAAGAATCAAGTTTATTTTGTCCAATGATCTTCATGACATTTTCTTTTTCTTTATCCTTCTTGGATGTATATCACTTTGGAACTAATTTTCATGTGTTGATTTTCATAAGCTCAAACAAATATAAGTGAAGATAATGAGCTTAACAAATTTCTTTCTCTCAAAATAATTTAAGTGAAGCAAGAGAGAATTTCTTCAAAAATAACAAAGCACACCATGCTCAAAAAGATATAAGTGAAGCACTAGAGCAATTCCTAGCTCATAAAAGATTTAAGTGAAGCATAGAGAACAATTCTAACAAGTCGTGACATAATTTTGGCTATATCAAATAGGTGTGTCCAACAAGGATTGATGACTTAAAACACAAAATAAAACAAGCAAAGATACATATCACACAAGACGCTCCAAGCAAAACACATATCATGTGACGAATAAAAATATAGTCTCGAGTAAAATATCGATAGTTGTTGGAAGAAAGCGGGGATGCCACTCGGGGGCATCCCCAAGCTTAGTTGGTTGCTAATTCTTGGATAATAGCTTGGGATGCCGGGGCATCCCCAATCTTAGGCTCTTACATCCTTCCTTCATCCATCGTAAGATAACCCAAAACTTGAAAACTTCAATCACACAAAACTCAACAAAACCTTCGTGAGATCCGTTAGTATAAGAATAATAAACCACCACTAAGTGTTGTATCAAACCAAATCATATTTAATTTTTGTATTATATCTACTGTATTCCAATTTTTCTATGGCAAAAACTCATCAAAGAAAACCATAGAGCCATCAAAATAAGTACACAACACAAAGAAAACAGAATCTGTCAAAACAGAACAGTCTGTAGCAATCTGACTATTTTGAATACTTCTGTAACTCCAAAAATACTGAAAAAATAGGAAGGCCTGAGAAATTTGTATATTGATCTACTTTAATTGGAATGGGTATTTTATCGCTCTTTGGTAAAAAAAATGAAAATTAATTTCGTGAGCATAAAAGTTTCTGTTTTTTTCAGCAAGATCAAACAACTATTGCCCAAGAAGATCCTAAAGGGTTTACTTGCCAAAAACACTAATTAAAACATAAAAACACAATCATAACAGTAGCATAATTGTGCTAACACTCAAAGACAGGACGCAAAAATCAATACTCACTCCATTTTTATATACAAGGCCACAAATTCATATTACAGATACCAAGGTAGAAATTAATGCCTATTAGCCAAAGTTGCAAGCTAGTCTTTTCTCCTCGCTTGACGTGTTAATTAATGTATATTTTTCTCTTCAACGCATAACAAGACAACCCTCTCACTCCTCATTGGTTGATTAATGTGGTACATAAAACCAATCTTCTCACTCCCACATGCATGCAAGGGGTATTAATGTTTTCGGTTGCTAGTACGAGGCAAACCTCATCAATTTTACCTTGATTGATGTTAGTGGCCTTGTATAGATGCAAATTGTAATTTTCATAGTGGCCTTGTATACAAAAATGGAGGGAGTAATAAATTTTATTCGTTGGGTTGCCTCCCAACAAGCGCTATAGTTTTACGCCCTTAGCCAGCCATAAAGCATGGATCTAAGTTTTGTCATCCTTGTTCAACTCTTCAATCAAACACTTAGAATCCCTCAAAGATTTGGCATAAAGATTTTCAATAACAACACTCCTGGGAATAAATTCAAAGATTTCATTCTTGCAAAAAGGATCTTTTATCATTTCAACAAAATCAGGGTAGATACTAATCATCTTAAGATCTCCTTTATTGCTATCACTAGGAGTTGCACCCTTATTTTTGGATCTCCTACTCTTTACGGGAGTTTCCTCAATAATTTTAGTGGTAGTAAAATCCGTGCTTAGATTACTAAATATTTCTTCCAATTTATCGATCCGAGACAGACTTTCTTCTATTCTTTCATGGATTAAAGTACCCCTTTATTTTAACATATTAAAAATATCGCTCGCATTTGATCCAAGATTAGTGGCAAAATTGTGCATCTTTTTATGTATAATTTCCATATGATCTTCGGTGAGCATTTTCTTTTCGATAGCATCTAATCTTTCCATAACATGCTCAAGAGTCAAAATTGTTTCATTAACCATAAGAGGTGGTGAGCCCACTAAATTTCCAATAGCATTAATATCATAAAAAGGAGGACTCATTAAGAAATTTCCACAGGTAATAGTATCAAGGATGAATCTATACCAAGTGGTGATGCCTACATAAAAACAACGCAAAAGCACAATGGTTGATTGCTTACAGATAGATCTATTATGAGCATTGCAAATTCTATACCAAACATCTTTTAAACTTTCTCTTCCCTTTTGTTTAAAGTTGAGAACCTCGTTCTCGGGAGTGCAAGCAATAGAGGAGGAATTATCCATAATGGCAAACAAGATCTCGCATGCAAAGACAGATCCGGCAAGAAAAACGGCGAACAAAAAGGAGAGGCGAATAAAACGACAAATTTTGTGAAGTGGGGGAGAGGAAAATGAGAGGCAAATGGCAAATAATGTAAATTTCAAGGAGATGGGGTTTGTGATTAGGAACCTGGTTATGATGAAGATCCTCCCCGACATCGGTGCCAGAAATTCTCCTTGATGGCAGCTGGAACTACGTTGGTATTTCCGTGAAGAGGGAGGGATGATGTAGCACAGCGACGGTAGGTATTTCCCTCAGTTATGAAACCAAGGTTATCGAACCAGTAGAATAACGAAGAAACACAACGTAAACAACCCCTGCACACAAATAACAACACCTCGCAACCCGACGTGTTAAAGGGGTTGTCAATCCCTTTCGGGTAACGGTTCCAGAAACGATGTGTGATGGGAGATAAAGTTGTAAATATTGATAGATCGAACACCAAATAAAATAAATTGCAGCAAGGTATTTTTGGATTTTTTGGTTTAATATATCTGAATAAAAATGCAAAGGAAAAGTAGATTGCAAGGAAAATATATGAGAAAGAAGACCTGGGGGCCGTAGGTTTCACTAGTGGCTTCTCTCGAGAAAAATAGCAAACGGTGGGTAAATAAATTACTGTTGGGAAATTGATAGAACCTCAAATAATTATGATGATATCCAGGCAATGATCATTACATAGGCATCACGTCCAAGATAAGTAGACTGACTCCTACCTGCTTCTACTACTATTACTCCACACATCGACAGCTATCCAGCATGCATCTAGTGTATTAAGTTCATGGAAAAACGGAGTAATGCAATAAGAACGATGACATGATGTAGACAAGATCCGTTTATCTATATGGCAGTAGATATAGATCTCGTCTTTTTATCCTTAGTAGCAATGATACATACGTGTCGGTTCCCTTTCTGTCACTGGGATCAAGCACCGTAAGATTGAACCCACTACCAGGCACCTCTTCCCATTGCAAGATAAATAGATCAAGTTGGCCAAACAAAACCAAATATCGGAGAAGAAATACGAGGCTATAAGAGATCATGAATAAAAGCGATCAAAGAAACTCAAATACTTTCATGGATATACAAACATAGATCTGATCATAAACTCAAAGTTCATCGATCCCAACAAACACACCGCAAAAGAGTTACATCATATAGATCTCCAAGAGACCGTTGTATTGAGAATCAAGAGAGAGAGATGAATCCATCTAGCTACTAACTACGGACCTGAAGGTATACAAAGAACAACTCACGCATCAGCGGAGAGGCACCAATGGAGGTGGTGAACCCCATCCGAGATGGTGTTTAGATTGGATCTAGTGATTCTGGACTCTGCGGCGGCTGGATGAATATTTCGTCGACTCCCCTAGGGTTCTGGTATTTTGGGGGTATTTATAGAGCAAAGAGGCGGTCCGGGGGCACCCGAGGTGGGCACAACCCACCAGGGCACACCTGGGCCTCCTGGCGCGCCCTGGTGGGTTGTGCCCCCCTCGGGGCACCACCCCAGGTGCAACCAGGGCCCATTGCCTTTCTTCTAGCCCATAAAAAATCATCGTATAGTTTCGTGGCATTTGGACTCTGTTTGATATTGATTTTCTGTGATGTAAAAAACATGGAAAAACAACAATTGACACTTGGCACTATGTCAATATGTTAGGACCAAAAAATGATATAAAATGATTATAAAACATCCAAGGTTGATAATAAAACAACATGGAACAATCAAAATTTATATATACGTTGGAGATGTATCACGCCCTCGCCGCCACCGGAGTCACCCTAGATACCCCTGCCTCCCTCGCCACCACTCCCTCCCTCGCCGTCACCGGAGACGCCCCTGCCTCCCTCGCTACCACTGCCTCCCTCGCCACCACCAAAGCCATCCTTTGTAAGCGCCCACCCCTCCTCTCTCTCTCTCTCTTATGCATAGCACAAACATTGAGCAGAGAACTAGCTAGGTAGGTTAAATAGTTTAATTATCTAGGTTAGTGCAAAAATTTAGTTAGGGCTTTGATAGAGAAGTAGGTAGGTTAACTAGTTTAATTATGTTAATTATCTAGGTAAACTAGGTTAAATAACTAGGTTCATTAGGTTCATTAGGTTAACAAGCTTGGTTAACTAGGTTGGCTAGGTTAGAGCAAAAATTTAGTTTAGAGCAAAAAATTAGTTAGGGCGGTAGGTTTAACTAGGGCAGTAGGGTTTACAACAAAAAATATTTGGACCATGGACCTGAATCAGGTCCAAATTTCATTCAAATGAAATTTGAATTATTTGGACTATGGAAATTTTTGTGAGGTCAGAAGGGCTAGAGAAAATGGAGTTCCTTTGCAATTTGGGTTCTGTCCTAGGTAGAGAAGGGTTAGAGAAAATAATGTGTGTGTGAGAGAGAGAGGAATAGCTAGAAGCGAATTTGGGTTCTGTCGTAGGCAGAGTAGTGTTTAGTGAGGTCATTTTGCAAAGATTTTTGATTTTTTAAAAGACCACTATTTTTCAAGGAAAAGAATTTAGGCAGGTTTTATTTCAAAGATGATCCCTTCCTAGACTTGTAGCTTTAAACAAAAAACAAAAGCATTTAGCTAAAAATAAAAAACAGTAGCTATGGCATTTAGCTATAAACAAAAACAGTATTGATGTTATATGATATATGTCATTGATGTTCATTTGCATATTCCATTATTGTTGATTATATCTTTTCATTGAAATGGTCATGTTATATCTTTACATTGAAGTGGTTCGATTGTGCCCAAGTGGCCTTTTGTTGTTTGCAGGGAATGATTCCGAGTGGCCTATGTTTTGCCGGAATATTGATTCATTTCCGTTCCGGCAAATTTTAGGCGCTCTATTTGTCCAGTTTGTAGCAAAGGTCATGCCAAATTTTTCCATGAATTTCGACATGACTTGTGCTACAAACTAGGACATATCGAGTGCCCGGGATTTGCCGCAACGGGAATGAATCAACATTCCTGCAAAACATTGGCCTTTTTATGTCATTATTCATTTTATTAGGTCTAGAATTAATTGACTAGATTTAATCATAGGAAACATGGCTAGCTGTAACATCCCAATTTTCAATTTGGATGTTAATCATTAGGTCATCATATGCATCCATATTTGTGCATTTTTAATTTGGTTTTATTTGGACATTTTGATCCTAGAGACCTTAAGCAACTCAAGGACCATTTGAGAGAGTAGGGGGTTTTCATAAATTACATTTTTTAATTTCCAAAATTGGTAGTTGGATCAAAGCGATTTTTATTTGAAATTATTTTTCCAATATTCCAAAATAATTAAAATAATGAGAGAGGATAATATGACTTCTTCAAAACAGCTAAGAAATAATGGAAATTTAATTTTGAATAAAAATCTATTTTATTTGGTTAAATTAGGAAAAAAATGTGCATTTTTAAAAATTGCATTTAGCTTAGAAAAATCTTCACTTTGTCCTAAATATTAGGAGAGGACGGTGAAAATTATTTCTAGAATTTTAGGATTTTTATTTTATTTTATATGGAATTTTCTTCCCGGTGAAAAGTTTTTTTAAAGAAAAAAAGGTTCCAGACCGAACTGGGCCGAAGGCCCAGCCGGCCGGCCCGCGCCGCCGCCTTCCTCGACGCGTGGCCGAGCGGGACTCTGCCGGAGTCCTAGCAGCCACCACCTCGCCGCCCAGCCCCTCCTCCAAGTTGGACCGCCCCGGCCCCCCTTTATAAGACGCCCCCCGGCCTCTCCACCCAGCCCCGCCGCATCCCGCCGCCGCAAGCCGTCGCCGCCACTTGCTGTCGCGCCGCTCGCCGCTACCGCAAGCCGCGCCGCACCACCCCGCCCCGCAGCCACCGGAGACGCGCCGCCCTCGCCGGATTTCGCCGCCGCCGCCATCGGTTTATTTCGCGAACCTATAAACCGCTGTATACCGCCCCAGTTTTTTATAGATTTGGTTTTTTGTTTTAGATCGGTTTATTTTATTAGGTTAGGTTAGTTAGCGCATGTTCGTTCGTTTAGATCTGTTAGTGAATGTTTTCATTCGTTTAGCGAACGTTCATTCGTTAGGTTTTTCTTTTTAGTTTTATTTTCGGCCAGGGACTGATAAGCCACAAGTATAGGGGATCACAACAATTTTCGAGGGTAGAGTATTCAACCCAAATTTATTGATTCGATACAAGGGGAGCCAAAGAATATTCTCAAGTATTAACAGTTGAGTTTTCAATTGAACCGCACCCGAAAGACTTAATATCTGCAGCAAATTATTTAGTAGCAAAGTAATATGGAAGTAACGCTAACGGTGGCAAAAATAACAATAGCAGTTTTTGTAGTGATCGTAACAGTGGCAATGGAAAAGTAACTAAGCAAAGATCAATATGTGAAAAGATCATAGGCAATGGATTGGTGACAGATAATTATGTCGGATGCAATTCCTCATGCAACAGTTATAACATAGGGTGACACAGAACTAGCTCTAGTTCATCAACGTAATGTAGGCATGTATTTCGAATATAGTCATATGTGCTTATGGAAAGAACTTGCATGACATCTTTTGTCCTACCCTCCCGTGGCAGCGGAGTCCTAATGGAAACTAAGGGATATTAAGGCCTCCTTTTAATAGAGTACCAGAACAAAGCATTAACACTTAGTGAATACATGAACTCCTCAAACTATGGTCATCACTGGGAGTGGTCCTGATTATTGTCACTTCGGGGTTACCGGATCATAACACAAAGTAGGTGACTATTGACTTGCAAAATAGGATCAAGAACTCACATATATTCATGGAAACATAATAGGTTCAGATCTGAAATCATGGCACTCGGGCCCTAGTGACAAGCATTAAGCATAGCAAAGTCATAGCAACATCAATCTTAGAACATAATGGATACTAGGGATCAAACCCTAACAAGACTAACTCGATTACATGATAAATCTCATCCAACCCATCACCGTCTAGCAAGCCTACAATGGAATTACTCACGCACGGCCGCGAGCATCATGAAATTGGTGATGGAGGATGATACGTCTCCAATGTATCTACTTTTCCAAACACTTTTGCCCTTGTTTTGGACTCTAACTTGCATGATTTGAATGGAACTAACCCGGACTGACGCTGTTTTCAACAGAATTGCCATGGTGTTATTTTTGTGCAGAAATAAAAGTTCTCAGAATGACATGAAAATCAATGGAGATTATTTTTGGAATATATAAAAAATACTGGCGAAAGATTCAAGGCCAGGGGGCCCACACCCTGTCCACGAGGGTGGGGGCACGCCTACCCCCTGGGAGCGCCCCCTGCCTCGTGGGCCCCCTGGTGCTCCTCCGACCTCAACTCCAACTCTATATATTCGTGTTCGGGGAGAGAAAAATCAGAGAGAAGGATTCATTGCGTTTTACGATACAAAGCCGCCGCCAAGCCCTAATCTCTCTTGGGAGGGCTGATCCAGTGTCCGTTTGGGGCTCTGGAGAGGGGAATCCGTCGCCATCGTCATCATCAACCTTCCTCCATCACCAATTTCATGACTAATTCCATCGTAGGCTTGATGGACGGTGATGGGTTGGATGAGATTTATCATGTAATCGAGTTAGTTTTGTTAGGGTTTGATCCCTAGTATCCACTATGTTCTGAGATTGATGTTGCTATGACTTTGCTATGCTTAATGCTTGTCACTAGGGCGCGAGTGCCATGATTTGAGATCTGAACCTATTATGTTTCCATGAATATATGTGAGTTCTTGATCCTATCTTGCAAGTCTATAGTCACCTATTATGTGTAAGATGCCATGCAAGTTCTTTTCCATAAGCACGTATGACTATATTCAGAATACATGCCTACATTACATTGATGAACTAGAGCTAGTTCTTGTAGCGACCATACCTCAAACAGTCTGATCTCTGTGTATAAGTGTCATCCCTGGATCGGTAATGCTGACACACACAATACTTGAAGGATTTATAACAGAGTGGCAATCACACACTTATTACAATGAATGTCTCAAAAGAGAACTTATTACAATAAATATGCCTTAAGGCCATCTAATACGATAACAGCGGAAGGCTTGGAAGATAAAGTGAGTCCATCAACCCCAACGGCATCACAGAGTGAAAGACCAGGACCTAAGGCTCCTTACTCGTTGTCTGAAAAGTCTGCAACATGATACGTTGCAACCTGAAAAATGGGTCAGCACATAGAATATGCTGGCAATGTAATACAAGAGAGTAATGAACGTAATAATGCTATCACTACATGCATATATGGTTTGGTGGAGGCTGTAAGGTTAAAGGTTTTGCGAAAAGCCAATTTCTTCCTACTGCAAAGGAATACATTTTAGTTAACTATCAAGGTGGTTGTTAAACATTGAGAAGGTTCACCCAACTCAATCCCAATTAAAAGTAATCATCATTAAACCCAACTAAATTATTTTAAGAGTGATGAGATCCACATGATAATCCAAGAACTAGATACTCAAGATGTCCATAACCGGGGACACGGCTAACCATGATTAGTTTGTACACTCTGCAGAGGTTTGTGCACTTTTCCCCACAAGACTCGATCTCCTCCATTGGATTTCTCGCACTACATGGTGTTTGAGAAACGGATGACCGAGACACAGTCTTTCCGAAGAGGTCCCCTTAACCGATAGATAGGCCGGTACACCTACAATCCCCTACATCTGCTAGCCCATCATGGAAAGGTTTCCCACAACTTACTCAACTATGCCAGAGCCCATAATGGCATGTGGCTGCACACGGAAGTTTCCAGTATGAATAATCTTATGATCCCTTTGAGCCTGGGTGGCGGTCCATAGGAGAATCACACGGTACCACGGGATTTCCAAAAATACAGGCAATCACTGGGTTCCCCAGGTGCCTCAATCCACCCAGATGTGTATTAAAGTTGCCACCTTAAGTAACCATTAATTTAACAATCTCACATCTGTCATGAATACACTCAAACCCAATCCACGTCTACGAGCATAGCATGGCAATATAAGCAACGTAGAAGTAACTCCCAGGGTTTGAAAATAAATAGGTGAACAGGTACTACCTCATCTACTTCCCAAACCCCACAATTTAATTCAGATCCTAACCATGCAATGTTTGAGGGTTGATCTAATGCAATGAAAACTGGGTAGTAAGAGGTATGATCAAAGTGTTACTTGCCTTGCTGATGATCCGCGAAACCTAGAGACTCGATGTAGCACGCTTCGCACTCTGGGTACTCTATCGCAATCAAACAAGCATACAATAAGCAATCAAGCAAAAGCACGGGTAAAACTCAAATAAGAGATCTAACCAGAAAGTTCAACTTAAGAACTCCGGTTTGCAAAAAGAATCAAATCAAACGAAGCAACAAAACTCAAACGGCGAGAGAAACAAGCTTCGTTTACTAATCTGGACTAAGGTCAAATTTTACAGTAGCAAAAACTTGTTTAAGTTGGTTAAACAGAAAGAGGGTTTCGAGACGAAACTCTAGGCGCTTGAATCGCCTGATTCCGATAAACGAGCGAAAAGTTATACTAGAACGAAAATCGGATCAGAAATCACGATCGAAAACAATCGTGGAAAATCTGAGAAAAAAGAAAAACTGACAAACAGGCTAACGAACGAACGTTCGCTGTCTGCGGCTAAATGGTGAAAACCGTACGTAAAAACGAACGTATGGACGAACATCCGCTAAATAACTAAACCAAAAAAATAGAACCGATCTAAAAATAAAAAAACCACGGATATAAAAAAACCGTACGGTTTTTCGAAGAAAACTGGCGGCAGCAGCGCTACCTCCAGCAAGTCCGGCGAGGGGCGGCGGCTCCGGCGAGGCGGCAGGTCGGCGGCGTGGTGACGGCGTGCGGCGTGGCGGCGGCGGCGGGGGGGGGGGGGGGGCGGGGCAGTTTAGGCTTAGGGTTTGGGTGGGGGTTGGTGGGCTGCGGGGTGCGGCTTTTAAGGGTCGGCCCGAAGAGTCCTGGCCGAAAACGGCCCTAAGTCGGTTTGACTTTTTTTTTTAAATAATTTCGACATCCAGAAAAAGAAAGAAAAAAAATACTAAACGGACTCCAAAAATCCCGAAATAAATTTTCCCCGTCCTCTAAAAATAAGCCGGACAAGGTGAACATTTATTTGGGCCTAAAATGCAATTTTGAAAATGCATATTTTTCCTAATTCAAATAAAATAGCGACAAAACTCCGAATAAAAATCTTATTTGATTTTAATATTAAATCTCTGATATTTCTTTATTTTGAGGAAGTCATTTTATCCTCTCTCTTTTATTTTTAATAAAAGAAATATTTCAGAGAAAAATAATTAAAATCAAACGATCCTCTTTTCAAAATTCGAGAAAACTCAAATATGAAAATAACGAAATCCCCAACTCACTCCGTAGGTCCTTGAGTTGCGTAGAATTTCTAGGATCAACCAAAATGCAATAAAACATGATATGCAATGATGATCTAATGTATAACATTCCAAATTGAAAATTTGGGATGTTACAAACCTACCCCCTTAAGATGAATCTCGCCCTCGAGATTCGGGTTGGCTAGAAAATAGGTGAGGGTGATCCTTTCGTAAGTCTTCTCTCGTTCCCAAGTGGCTTCATCCTCGGTATGGTGACTCCACTGAACCTTGCAAAACTTGATAACCTTGTTGCGCGTAACTCGGCTGGCAAACTCGAGTATCTTGGCTGGTTTCTCCTCATATGTCAAATCACTATCCAACTGTATCGCTTCTAGCGGCACTGTATCTCTCAGAGGAATTTCAGCCATCTCCGCGTGGCACTTCTTCAACTGAGAAACGTGGAACACATCGTGAACTCCGGACAATCCTTCGGGTAATTCCAACTTGTAAGCAACTTCTCCCATACGTTCCAAAACTCTGTATGGTCCCACAAAACGTGGTGCTAACTTTCCCTTAACTCCAAAGTGCTTCACTCCTCGGAGTGGTGATACTCGAAGATACACTCTGTCTCCGACTTCGTAGATTTTCTCCTTGCATTTCGAATCCGCATAACTCTTCTACCTGGATTGGGCTACCTTGAGTCTATCACGAATCAGCTTAACCTTCTCTTCAGACTCTTTAATCAAATCTGGTCCAAACAACTGTCGGTCTCCAACTTCGTCCCACAACAACGGTGTTCTGCACCTCCTTCCGTACAGTGCTTCGAAAGGGGCCATCTTCAAACTGGCTTGATAACTGTTGTTAGAAGAGAACTCTGCATAAGGCAAATTATCGTCCCAACTAGATCCATAATCTAGCGCACAAGCTCTCAACATGTCCTCCAGAATCTGATTTACTCTTTCAGTCTGTCCATCTGTTTGCGGGTGAAAAGCTGTACTGAACTCTAGTCTGGTTCCCAAAGTTTCATGCAACTGATTCCAAAACTTTGAAGTAAACTGGGTTCCTCTATCTGATACAATGGTCCTCGGAACTCCATGCAGACATACGATCCTGGTCATATAGATCTTTGCCAACTTAGCACTGGTGTAAGTGGTCTTTACTGGGATGAAATGAGCTACTTTCGTCAATCGATCGACTACAACCCATATCGAGTCATAGCCTGAACGAGTCCTGGGCAATCCCGTGATAAAATCCATGCCTAGTTTATCCCACTTCCATTCGGGTATAGGCAATGGCTGTAGCAATCCTGCTGGCTTCTGATGTTCTGCCTTCACTCTCTGACATACATCACAAACTGCTACATACTCCGCAATATCCTTCTTCATACCGGTCCACCAGAAACTGTCCTTCAAATCCAGATACATCTTGGTATTTCCTGGGTGAATCGAATATGGCGAATCATGGGCCTCTTGCAGAATCAACTTCCTGATCTCCTGATCATTTGGTACATATACGCGGTCCTCAAACCATAAAGTATCGTGCTCATCCTCACGAAATCCCTTGGCTTTTCCTTTGCTCATCCTTTCCTTTATTTCGGCAATCTCCTTGTCCGTCTTCTGAGCTTCTCTGATCTTATCCATCAAGGTAGACTGAATCTCCAATGCTGCTACATAACCTCTTCGAACTATCTCCAAACATAGTTCGCGAAGGTCTTCTGTTAACTCCTTGGGTAATCCTCCGGTCATGAGGGTATTTACATGACTCTTGCGGCTCAACGCATCGGCTACTACGTTAGCCTTTCCTGGGATGATATGCAATCTCATATCATAATCTTTAATGAGTTCTAACCATCTCCTCTGCCTGAGATTTAACTCCTTCTGCGTGAAGATATACTTCAAACTCTTGTGATCCGTGTATACCTCACAATGGTTTCCGATGAGAAAATGTCTCCATGTCTTCAACGCATGCACTACGGCTGCTAACTCCAAATCATGCGTAGCATAGTTTAACTCATGGGGTTTAAGCTGTCGTGAGGCATATGAAACAACTCTTCCCTCCTGCATAAGTACGGCTCCAAGTCCCCGATGAGAAGCGTCGCAATACACTTCATAATCTTTGCGTTGATCTGGTAGAATTAACACCGGTGATGTAACCAAGCGTCTCTTCAACTCCTGAAAACTAGCCTCACATTCCTCAGTCCAATTGAACTTGGTGTCCTTCTTTAACAACTCCGTCATGGGCTTTGCAATCTTTGAGAAATTCTCAATGAACCTCCGGTAGTATCCCGCGAGTCCAAGAAAACTCCGGATCTATCCAACTGTCGTGGGTGATTCCCAATTTGTCACGGTGACAACTTTGGTGGGGTCTACTGCTATTCCTTCTCTGGATATAACATGTCCAAGAAATCCAACTTCCTTCAACCAAAACTCACACTTGCTGAACTTGGAGTATAACTGATGTTCCCTGAGCTTGCCAAGTACCAAAAGCAAATGTTCTTTATGTTCTTCTTCATTCTTCGAGTAAACCAGAATATCATCAATGAACACTACGACGAACTTATACAAAAACTCCATAAACACTTTGTTCATCATGTTCATAAAGTAGGCAGGTGCGTTAGTCAGGCCAAATGGCATAAAGTTATACTCATATAGCCCATACCTTGTGGTAAAAGCTGTCTTAGGTATGTCCTGCTCTCGAATCTTTAACTGGTGATAACCTGATCACAGATTGATCTTGGAAAACACCTTAGCTCATTGCAGCTGATCAAACAAATCATTGATCATCGGCAGTGGGTACTTATTCTTGATCGTTACTTCATTTAATCCACGATAATCAACAACCATCCTTAACGATCCATCCTTCTTTTCCAGTAGAAGTACTGGTGATCCCCAAGGTGACGAGCTTGGGCGAATATATCCCTTATCCAGTGACTCCTTAATCTACTTCTTAGTTTCCTCTAAATCATGTGCGGGCATCCTTTACGGTCTCTTAGATATTAGCCCAGTGCCTGGCAAAAGCTCTATCAAAAACTCTATGTCTCTATAAGGTGGCATGCCTGGCAACTCTTATGGAAATACATCCGGAAAATTCTTTACTACTGGTACTTCCTCCTGTACAACTCCTGATAAGGAATTTACTTGAGTCCTATTCGGCACATGCCGGGATACATACTTGATCCTTTTCCCTCTGGGGTGGTGAGTAAAATCGTCTTACTGGCGCAATCGATGTTTCCTCCATACATCGATAGCCAATCCATACCCAGAATCACATCCAATCCTTGCGATTCCAAAATTATCAGATCGGAGGGGAAAACGTGCCTACCTATGGCCAATGGCATCTGAAAACATCCATGGCTTGCCATATACTCTGCTCCGGGTGAGGTTACTAACATGGGTGTCTTAAGTACTCTAGTGGGCAGGTTATACTTATCCACAAATCCCCTTGATATGTATGAATGAGATGCACCAGTATCAAAAAGAACGACTGCAGTAAATGACTTAACCAAAAACTTACCAATTACTGCATCTGGCTGGGCTTCAATCTCCTCCATGTTAATGTGGTTCACTTGTCTCCTATTGAAAGGGTTGGGCTTCTTCCTAGAGCTTCCCTTGCTATTTCCATTCTTAGCTTCAGGACATTCATTGGCGTAATGTCCAGTCTTCTGACACTTGTAGCAAGTAACGTGGCTTAGATCATTCTTGGCGGGTGTTGCCGGGTTGGAACGGTTCTGTCCGCTACTTCCTCCATTACCATTGCCGTTCTTGGGGCCACTATGGTTATGCGAACTTCCTCCATTATGAGTGTGGCCTCCATGGTTATGCACAAGCCCTCCCGAGTTCAGGGTGAAACGGGGTCTCTGCTGAGCTCCAGAATTATACTTCCCTTGTGCATACTTCCTCTTGCGGCTGTCAATCTGCTGCTGCTTCCCTTCAAGCATGAGAGCTCTATCCACCAACTCCTGGTAGTTATTGAAATTTGCAACCATCAACTGCATGCTCAGCTCATCATTCATTCCTTCCAGAAACTTCTCCTTCTTAGCTGCATCTGTAGCAACGTCATCTGGGGCATAACGTGCTAACTTACTAAACTCATCCACATACTGGCCAACAGTGCGTCCTCCTTGGCGTAAGTTGCGAAACTCACGCTTCTTCATGGCCATAGCTCCTGCTGATACATGGGCAGTATGGAAAGCTGCTGGAACTGATCCCATGTGACAGTGGCTATAGGATAGGTGACAGTGTAATTCTCCCACCATGAGGCTGCTGGTCCATCCAATTGGTGTGCGGCAAAACGCACCTTCTCAGCATCTGTGCATCCTGCAGTGGTTAACTCCCTTCCAATCCTGCGGAGCCAATCATCTGCAACTATCGGCTCGGTGCTACTGGAAAACACCGGCGGCTGCAACCTCAGAAAACGGGCTAAGTTGTCAACTGGTGGTGGTGGTGGTGGGTTGTTGTTGTTGCCTTGGTTCTGAACTAACAACTGCATCAGGGTATTCTGCTGCTGGATCAACTGAGTGAGCTCCGGTGGAAAGGTAAATCCGGGGTCATGTCTCGGAGGCATCTGAGGGTTTAGAGAGAAGAGAATAGAATGAGGTCTAGTGAGAAAACACTACCCATATGCACATGAGACAAACACAATCATATCACTCAATCAATCAAGCAAGGGCATACAATCGGTCTAGAACTATCGTTACAAAGTGCTTGGACTATACTATTTACATGGTAGACTACTACTACTGTTTTGGTGGTCAACTAGAAATATTGATCGGTCGAAGACTCCATGACATCTGCTCCAGCTTCATCAACATAGTCATCATCGCTATCGTCGGGGTCCGAATCGGTGTCGTCGATGATGATGTAGTCCTCCGGACGAATCTCCTTGGGTTCTTCGTCTTCTCCTCCTGGCGCGGGGTCTCCCATGAATACTCCTAGCTTCCTTTCCAGATCGTCATTCCTCTCCACTAGTACGACGATTTCCTCCTCATAATCTTCACGAGTAGCCTTGAGTTCTTCTTCAAGCTCCGTGATCCTGGTCATTGCCTTCTTCAGATCTATCATGCCTGCGCACATCTGGTTCTCCTGGCGGCGAATATGCTGGTTTAACTCCTGGATGAAAGCTGCAATGGATCTATCCTTCCTGGTGCTGATCATCTCCCATTGCTCATCTCGGCGCCCACAAATCTGGTAGATAGTATCCTTGAGATCCTTGTGGTAAACTTCTCCAATGCGTCCCATGGTGATGTGAGCTGCCATACTCTTTCCTAGACTCCAGGTTGGTGCATCGAAAGAAAACTCTATGGGCTCAGTGACCGGTGTGAATGTCCTTCCTGGAACTTGAACTTGAATCATCCATCGCTCCTCTTCTGGTAAAGTGGCATTGTAAGTCCCGGTGAAGCTTGGTATTCCAATGTTCAAGTACCTAGTGACTTCCTTCAAGTGTCTTCCAAAGGGGCGTCTTCATCCGGTTGCGCAAACTTGTTCCTTGCGTCCGCCATCCTAAAGAGTAGAAAAGGTGAGGAGTTAGAAATGAGAAGAGAATAGTGATCTAGGACTTTAGCTTAGTGGTCGTGTCCTACAGTCAGCCTGTGCTCTGATACCATCTTTGTAGCGACCAGACCTCAAACAGTCTGATCTCTGTGTATAAGTGTCATCCCTGGATCGGTAATGCTGACACACACAGTACTTGAAGGATTTATAACAGAGTGGCAATCACACACTTATTACATCGAATGTCTCAAAAGAGAACTTATTACAATAAATATGGCTTAAGGCCATCTAATACGATAACAGCGGAAGGCTTGGAAGATAAAGTGAGTCCATCAACTCCAACGGCATCACTGAGTGAAAGACCACGACCTAAGGCTCCTTACTCGTCGTCTGAAAAGTCTGCAACATGATACGTTGCAGCCCGAAAAACGGGTCAGCACATAGAATATGCTGGCAAGTAACACAAGAGAGTAATGAACGAATTAATGCTATCACTATATGCATATATGGTTGGTGGAGGCTGTAAGGTTATATGTTTTGCGAAAAGCCAATTTTTCCCTACTGCAAAGGAATAAATTTTATTTAACTATCATGGTGGTTGTTAAACATTGAGAAGGTTCACCCAACTCAATCCCAATTAAAAGTAATCATCATTAAACCCAATCAAATTATATTAAGAGTGATGAGATCCACATGATAATCCAAGAACTAGATACTCAAGATGTCCATAACCGGGGACACGGCTAACCATGATTAGTTTGTACACTCTGCAGAGGTTTGTGCACTTTTCCCCACAAGACTCGATCTCCTCCGTTGGAGTTCTCGCACTACATGGTGTTTGAGAAACGGATGACCGAGACACAGTCTTTCCGAAGAGGTCCCCTTAACCGATAGATAGGCCGGTACACCTACAATCCCCTACATCTGCTAGCCCATCATGGAAAGGTTTCCCACAACTTACTCAACTATGCCAGAGCCCATAATGGCATGTGGCTGCACACGGAAGTTTCCAGTATGAATAATCTTATGATCCCTTTGAGCCTGGGTGGCGGTCCATAGGAGAATCACACGGTACCCCGGGATTTCCAAAAATACAGGCAATCACTGGGTTCCCCAGGTGCCTCAATCCACCCAGATGTGTATTAAAGTTGCCACCTTAAGTAACCATTAATTTAACAATCTCACATTTGTCATGAATACACTCAACCCCAATCCACGTCTATGAGCATAGCATGGCAATATAAGCAACATAGAAGTAACTCCCAGGGTTTGAAAATAAACAGGTGAATAGGTACTACCTCATCTACTTCCCAAACCCCACAATTTAATTCAGATCCTAACCATGCAATGTTTGAGGGTTGATCTAATGCAATGAAAACTGGGTAGTAAGAGGTATGATCAAAGTGTTACTTGCCTTACTGATGATCCGCGAAACCTAGAGTCTCGATGTAGCACGCTTCGCACTCCGGGTACTCTATCGCAATCATACAAGCATACAATAAGCAATCAAGCAAAATCACGAGTAAAACTCAAATAAGAGATCTAACCAGAAAGTTCAACTTAAGAACTCTGGTTCGCAAAAAGAATCAAATCAAACGAAGCAAGAAAACTCAAGCGGTGAGAGAAACAAGCTTCGTTTATTAATCTGGACTAAGGTCAAATTTTACAGTAGCAAAAACTTGTTTAAGTTGGATAAACGGAAAGAGGGTTTCGAGACGAAACTCTAGGCGCTTGAATCGCCTGATTCCGATAAATGAGCGAAAAGTTATACTAGAACGAAAATCGGATCAGAAATCACGATCGAAAATAATCACGGAAAATCCGAGAAAAAAGAAAAACTTACGAATAGGCTAACGAACGAACGTTCGCTGTCTGCGGCTAAATGGTGAAACCGTTCGTAAAAACGAACGTACGGACGAACATCCGCTAAATAACTAAACCAAAAAAAATAAAACCGATCTAAAAATAAAAAACCATGGATCTAAAAAAACTGTACGGTTTTCCGAAGAAAACCGGCGGCGGCGGCGCTACCTCCGGCAAGTCCGACGAGGGGCGGAGGGTCGGCGGCGGCTCTGGCGAGACGGCGGGTCGGCGGCGCGGGCGGCGGCGTGGGGAGGGGGGGTGGGGGGGCTTAGGGTTAGGGTTTGGGTGGGGCTGGTGGGCTGCGGGCTGCGGCTTTTAAGGGGCCGGCCCGAAGAGTCCTGGCCGAAAACGGCCCTAAGTCGGTTTGACTTTTTTTAAAATAATTTTGACGTGCATAAAAAGAAAGAAAACAAATACTAAACAGACTCCAAAAATCCCGAAATAAATTTTCCCCGTCCTCTAAAAATAAGTCGGACAAGGTGAACATTTATTTGGGACTAAAATGCAATTTTGAAAAACGCATATTTTCCCTAATTCAAATAAAATAGCGACAAAACTCCGAATAAAAATCTTATTTGATTTTAATATTAAATCTCTGATATTTCTTTATTTTGAGGAAGTCATTTTATCCTCTCTCTTTTATTTTTAATAAAAGAAATATTTCAGAGAAAAAAAATTAAAATCAAACGATCCTCTTTTCAAAATTCAAGCAAAACTCAAATATGAAAATAATGAAATCCCAAAATCTCTCCGTAGGTACTTGAGTTGCGTAGAATTTCTAGGATCAACCAAAATGCAATAAAACATGATATGGAATGATGATCTAATGTATAACATTCCAAATTGAAAATTTGGGATGTTATAGTTCTGTGTCATCCTATGTTATAACTATTGCATGAGGAATCGCATCCGACATAATTATCCATCACTGATCCATTGCCTACGAGCTTTTCATATATTGTTCTTTACTTATTTACTTTTCCATTGCTACTGTTACAATCACTATAAAACCAAAACTGCTACCGTTACTTTGCCACCATTACCACTACTATCATATTACTTTGCTACTAAATACTTTGTTGCAGATATTAAGTTTCCAGGTGTGGTTGAATTGACAAGTCGGCTGCTAATACTTGAGAATATTCTTTGGCTCCCCTTGTGTCAAATCAATAAATTTGGGTTGAATACTCTACCCTCGAAAACTGTTGCGATCCCCTATACTTGTGGGTTATCAAGACTATTTTCTGGCGCCGTTGCCGGGGAGGATAACCCTATTCTTTGAGTCACTTGGGATTTATATCTGCTGGTCACTATGAAGAACTTGAAAGATAAAAGAACAAGATTTTTCCCTCAACTACGGGGGGAGGTAAGGAACTGTCATCTAGCTCTGCACTTTATTCACCTTCTGTTTTGAGTAAACTTGCGACACCTACACCTGCTATTCATTCTGATATGTCGCATGTTATTGATGATGCTACTTCTGCTTTGCGTGATACTTATAATAAAACTACTTCTATGCTTGATAATAATGTGCCACTAGGTGAATTTCTTTTTTTGACTGGGAACTTTGGGGCAAACCCCCACGGCATATCAAAACTTTATTAAGAAGATACACTAGGTGAATTTCATGATGAACAACTTGCTAGGGTTAGAGAGAATGAAATTATTGAAACTGATAATATTGATGAAAGTGAAGATGAGGATTCTCCCCTAGATATGAATTGCCTGTTGCGCCTGAGGGTTATGTTATGGATGAAGAAACTGCTAGAGACATTTTAGCTTGCAATGATATATCAGATCTTAAGAAATTACTAGCTAAGCTTAAAGAAAAATCTTTGAATGCTAGAATGAAACATGACGCTGCTTTTGCTACTTCACCTATCTTTATTACTGATTAGGATTATGATTTCTCTATCGATCCTGAGTTAATTACTTTGGTTGAATTTGATCCTTTTTATGGCTATGAATCTGAGACTGTTGTGGCACATCTTACTAAATTAAATGATATAGCCACACTATTTACTCATGATGAGAAAACTCGCTATTACTTTATCCTTAAGTTGTTTCCGTTCTCATTAAAGGGTGATGCTAAAACATGGTTTAATTCTCTTGATCCTGGTTGTGTGCGTAGTCCCCAAGATATGATTTATTACTTCTCTGCTAAATATTTCCCCGCTCATAAGAAACAAGTTGCTTTAAGGGAAATATATAATTTTGTGCAAATTGAAGAAGAGAGTCTCCCACAAGATTGGGGGAGGTTTCTACAATTACTTAATGCTTTGCCTGATCATCCTCTCAAGAAAAATTAAATACTTGATATCTTTTATAATGGACTAACTGATGCTTCTAGAGACTACCTAGATAGTTGTGCTGGTTGTGTTTTCAGGGAAAGAACTATTGATCAAGCTGGATTGCTATTGAATAATATGTTGAGTAATGAAAATGATTTGACACTTCCTGAACCAACTCCTAAGCCAACTCCGAAGAAAAGGGGTATTCTATTTCTCAGTCCTGAAGATATGCAAGAGGCAAGGAAATCTATGAAAGAAAAAGGTATTAAAGCTGAAGATGTTAAGAATTTACCACCTATTGAAGAAATACATGGCCTTGATAACCCGACACAGGTAGTAAAGGTAAATTCTCTCTATAGATTTGATGAAGGTGATATCCCTCATTATAAGTCTGCCAGCCAATGCTTAGAAGAGTTTGATAATTTTATTGTTAAACAAGAAAACTTCAATGCTTATGTTGGTAGACAATTGGAACGCAATGCTAATATGCTTGAACACTTGAGTGATTATATGTCTAGAGTTACAGGTGAACTTAAACTTATTAGTATACATGCTTCTATGGTTACCACTCAAGTAGAACAAGTACTTAAGGCTCAGAATGATTTGCTCAATGAATTAAATAATAAGAAAAATGATAATGATGTTAGAGTTATGACTAGATAGGTAAAATGACTTAGGAGCCTTTGTATCCTAAGGGCCACCCTAAGAGAATTGAGAAAGATTCTCAGAGAATTAATGTTGATGCACCTAGTCCTTCTAAGAAGAAGAAGAAAAATGATAGGTCTTTCCATGCTTCTAGTGAACCTGTTGTTGACACACCTAAGAATCCTAACGATATTTCTATTTCTGATGCTGAAACACAATCTGGTAATGAACATGAACCTACTGACAATGTTAATGATGATGTTCATTTTGATGCTCAACCTAGCAATGACAATGATGTAGAGATTGAACCTGCTGTTGATCTTGATAACCCACAATCAAAGAATGAACGTTATGATAAGAGAGACTTTGTTGCTAGGAAGAACGGTAAAGAAAGAGAACAATGGGTTCAGAAACCAATGCATTTTCCTCCTAAACCATTCAAGAAAAAGGATGATGAGGATTTTGAGCGCTTTGCTGAAATGATTAGACCTATCTTTTTGCGTATGCGTTTGACCGATATGCTTAAAATGAACCCTTATGTTAAGTACATGAAGCATATTGTTACTTATAAAAGAAAGATACCAGAAGCTGAAATTTCCACCATGCTTGCTAATTACACTTTTAAGGGTGGAATACCAAAGAAACTGCGAGATCCAGGAGTACCAACTATACCGTGCTCCATTAAAAGAAACAATGTTAAAAATGCTTTATGTGATCTCGGAGCCGGTGTTAGTATTATGTCTCTCTCTTTATGTCGTAGACTTGATTTGAATAAGTTGACACCTACTGAAATATCTTTGCAAATGGCCAATAAATCAACTACTATACCTATCGGTATTTGTGAGGATGTGCCTGCTGTGGTTGCAAACATTACTATTTTAATGGACTTCGTTATTCTTGATATTCCCGAGGACGATAGTATGTCGATTATCCTTGGTAGACCCTTTTTTGAATATTGCAGGGGATGTTATTGATTGCAACAAAGGCAATGTCACTTTTCATGTTAATGGTAATGAGCATACGGTACACTTTCCGAGGAAACAACCTCAAGTCCATAGTATCAATTTTATTAGAAAAAATTCAACGATTATTATTGGAGGTTTTGAATTTCCTCTTCCTATTGTCAAGAAGAAATATGATATTCTTACTGTTGGGGACGTGCATATCCCCGTTGAGGTAACCTACTGTTATTCGAAATTTCTCCGGTTTCATGCGATTCGGAATGAGTTTGTTAACAAGACTTGATCAACCTTGTTAGTGGATTCCTTTTGGTGAGCATGAGATGGATGAAGTTAGAAAGAACAACTTTCTGTACCCTCTTTTTACTTTCTGTTATTTAGTTTAAATAAAGAAAAAATAGCATTTTCTGTTTGTTTTCTGAATTATCCTTGCCATAAAAAATACCCCGAAGATAAAAGTTCTCCAAATGCCCTGAAAATGAAGTATGATTTTTTCCAGAATATTTAAGAATTATTGGCACTCAGAACACATCAGGGGGACCCACCGTGTTCCCACGAGGGTGGAGGGCGCGCCCACCCCCCTGGGCGTGCCCCCTGCCTCGTGGACCCCACGTGCCCCCCCACTTATTCTTGCACCCACACACTTCGTCTTCCTCCAGAAAAAATCATCCACTGGCTCAAACCCGTGTTCTAGCTCATCTTGCTGCCATTTTCGATCTCCTTGCTCAAAGCTCCATTCACAAAACTGGTTTGGGGGATTGTTCTTCGATATGTGACTCCTCCAATGGTCCAATTAGTTTTCGTTAGTGCTTTATTTATTGCAAATTTTTGCTGCTTAGGTGACCCTATTCTTGAGCTTGCATGTCAAATTTATGTGGTCAAAAGTAGTTTTAATGCATTATATAGCCTCTAGGCACTTGTAGGAGTAGTTACTATCAATTTTGTTGAGTTTGGTTCACTTTTATTTTGAGTCACTAAAAATTTCTGAAATTTTTCAGAGGAAGAAATATGTTTAGGAAAATGTACCAAGGTGGTTCCTCAAGGAAGCAAGGCCCAAGGCCCACAATACGTGAGCCGAACAATGAACTACCAAGGGAGGCTCAAGCGCGGCCTTGTGAATGGCCGTCAGAGGATTTCATGGTCCAGGCAGGCATCAAGGAAGAATTTGATGCATATGTGCGTAACGCTGATCTTGAGAGCTTCATGTCAGATAAATGCCGGCAATACCTCTATTTAACTGATTCATTTGTGAGAAGGTTTAAATTTACATCCTCGCACAATTCTCATAGTGTCCTATTTTATCTTTATGATAAATCTTATACCATGGACTTAGAAGATTTTAATACTGCTTGTAAACTCCCGCAGTGGGGTAGTGCTAGTGAACCTCACAAATCTGCATTTAAAGAATTTCTTGCTAGTATCACTATGGAGGAATCTGGAGAAATAACACAAGCTACCATAGGGAGCATTCATTTTCCTGCCATACATTATTTTGCTCTCTTCGTGGGTAGATGCATTAACAGTAAGGATGAGGCGTGTCACATGTGTGTTCCCGATCTTAGTGTTCTCAAGAGTGTTGTATTACGAGATAAAGAATACAACTTGGGGGCTATTGTTGCACGCAGGTTGCATCTTAATGGCTTAACTAGAGATTTGTTTGGTGGAATTTATGCAACTCGTGTACCTAACTTTCTTGGTATACCCATACCTGGGGATGATATTGAGTTGCTGCTTATCTAGATTATAATGCTATGGTTTGTCATCAGTTTGTTGAGAGGAAAGACCAGTTCCTCCAGTACCGACTAATCTTTGACAGACGGTGCACCGTCCACGTTGCTCTCCCTGCTCCTGCTTTCTTTGATTTTAAGACAAAAGGGAGATATGTTATAACCAGGGAGGAGGTGAACGAGTACGAGAGGAGGACGGAGGCAGCTCGCCTACAAGCTGCAGCTCATGAGGCAATTGTCGCTGCATCTCAGTACGACCCCAGCTACAACTTTGATCCATGGGCATAGACCAACTTAGGCCAAAAGCCTAAGCTTGGGGGAGAACGTATTTCTCACCGGCATTACATTCATGTTCACACACTCATTCCAGTTGTCGGTGTTCATACTTTTTCATTGTATCATCCATGCTAGTTTATTTTATTTTTAAGCTTTCTTCTTGTGTGTTTGAAAAACCTTAAGAAAAAACAAAAAAATAGTTGTAGCTTTTAGCTAGTTTATTTTCCATGATTGTAGTAGTAGTAATTAAAAATAAAACCCAAAAAGATTTTGTTCTTCTTTTGCTTGTTGGGAGCTTTCCCATGTAAATAGTTTTGTTTCTTTTCTTGTTCTTTGGGGGTCGAGAGGAGAAGACCATAATGAAAATGTTGAGTGGCTCTCATATGCATTATTGTTGATCAAACAAAGAGTCCATATTACCTTGTCTTCTCCCATGTATTGAATGCTTGCAGATTCCAGCTTAGTCCAATGCACGTGTACTATTACTATTATCCACACTATTCGGTTGTGCAAGTGAAAGGCAATAATGACGATATATGATGAACCGGTTGAGATGATAAAAGCTGGTATGAACTCGACCTCTCTTGTTTTTGTAAATATGATTAGTTCATCGTTCCTCATTCAGCCTATTATGAATGAAACATGTTTGCAATGACAATTAGAGATTATAGTTGCTCATGCCATGCTTAATTTGCTAGGAGTTTATAATGGTTTACCTTGCGTGCCAACATGCTATTAAAATGGTTGTGATGTGGTATGATAGGGTGGTATCCTCCTTTGAACGATTCGAGTGGCTTGACTTGGCACATGTTCACGCATGTAGTTGAAACAAAATCAACATAGCCTCCACGATATTTATATTCATGGTGAATTATATCCTACTCATGCTTGCATTCAGTGTTGATTAATTTTAATGCATGTTCATGACTATTGTCGCTCTCTAGCTGGTCGCTTCCCAGTCTCTTTCTAGCCTAAACTTGTACTAAGCGGGAATACTGCTTGTGCATCCAATTCCATAAACCCAAAACTTGAATGCTGGCTTTACATATTTACAACAACAAGAGCAAACAGAGTTTGTAAAAGTTTTTCTTTATCACTTTCAGTTTATCAACTGAATTGCTTAAGGACAACCAAAGGTTTAAGCTTGGGAGACGTCTCCAACGTATCTACTTTTCCAAACAATTTTGCCCTTGTTTCGGACTCTAACTTGCATGATTTGAATGGAACTAACCCAGACTGACGCTGTTTTCAGCAGAATTGCCATGGTGTTATTTTTGTGTAGAAATAAAAGTTCTCGGAATGACCTAAAAAATCAACGGAGATTATTTTTGGAATATATAAAAAAATACTGGCGAAAGAATCAAGGCCAGGGGGCCCACACCCTGTCCACGAGGGTGGGGGGCGCGCGTACCGCCCTGGGCGCGCCCCCTGCCTCGTGGGCCCCCTGGTGCTCCTTCGACCTCAACTCCAACTCTATATATTCGTGTTCGGGGAGAAAAAACCATATAGAAGGATTCATCGGGTTTTACGATATGGAGCCGCCGCCAAACCCTAATCTCTCTCGGGAGGGCTGATCTGAAGTCCGTTCGAGGCTCCGGAGAGGGGAATCCGTCGCCATCGTCATCATCAACCTTCCTCCATCACCAATTTCATGATGCTCATCGTCGTGCGTGAATAATTCCTACGTAGGCTTGCTGGACGGTGATGGGTTGGATGAGATTTATCATGTAATCGAGTTAGTTTTGTTAGGGTTTGATCCCTAGTATCCACTATGTTCTGAGATTGATGTTGCTATGACTTTGCTATGCTTAATGCGTGTCACTAGGGCCCGAGTGCCATGATTTCAGATCTGAACCTATTATGTTTCCATGAATATATGTGAGTTCTTGATCCTATCTTGCAAGTCTATAGTCACCTATTATGTGTTATGATCTATTAACCCCGAAGGGACAATAATCGGGATACTTACCGGTGATGACCGTACTTTGAGTTCATGTATTCACTATGTGTTAATGCTTTGGTCCGGTACTCTATTAAAAGGAGGCCTTAATATCCCTTAGTTTCCAATAGGACCCTGCTGCCATGGGAGGGTAGGACAAAAGATGTCATGCAAGTTCTTTTCCATAAGCATGTATGACTATATTCAAAATACATGCCTACATTACATTGATGAACTCGAGCTAGTTCTGTGTCACCCTATGTTATAACTATTGCATGAGGAATCGCATCCGACATAATTATCCATCACTGATCCATTGCCTACGAGCTTTTCATATATTGTTCTTCGCTTATTTACTTTTCCGTTGCTACTGTTACAATCACTATAAAACCAAAACTGCTTCCATTACTTTTGCCACCATTACCACTACTATCATATTACTTTGCTACTAAATACTTTGTTGTAGATATTAAGTTTCTAGGTATGGTTGAATTGACAACTCAGCTGCTAATACTTGAGAATATTCTTTGGCTCCCCTTGTGTCGAATCAATAAATTTGGGTTGAATACTCTACCGTCAAAAACTCTTGCGATCGGCTATACTTGTGGGATGTCAGAGAAAGGTTGATGAAGACGATGGCGACGGATTCCCCTCTCTGAAGCCCTGAACGGACTCCAGATCATCCCTCCCGAGAGAGATTAGGGCTTGGCAGCAGCTCTGTATCGTAAAACACAGTGAATCCTTCTCCATTATTTTTTTCTCCCCGAATGTGAATATATAGAGTTGGAGTTGATGTCGGTGGAGCCTCAGGGGGCCCACGAGGCAGGGGCGTGCCCTGCACCCTCGTGGACAGGGTGGGCCTGGTGTTGATTCTTTTGCCTATATTTTTTATTAATTCCAAAATGTGTCTCCGTCGATTTCCAGGTCATTCCGAAAACTTATATTTCTGCAAAAAAATAACACCATGGCAATTCTGCTGAAAACAACGTTAGTCCGGGTTAGTTCCATTCAAATCATGCAAGTTAGAGTCCAAAACAAGGTCAAAAGTGTTCGGAAAAGTAGATACGTTGGAGACGTATCAACTCCCCCAAGCTTAAACCTTTGCTTGTCCTCAAGCAATTCAGTTGACAAACTGAAAGTGATAAAGAAAAACTTTTACAAACTCTGTTTGATCTTGTTGTTGCAAATATGTAAAGCCAGCATTCAAGTTTTCAGCAAAGATTATGAACTAACCATATTCACAATAACATTTAGGCCTCATGTTTACTCAAAGCAATGGCAACTCAAAGCAATGGCATAATCAACTAGCGGGCAATAATAATAGTAAATCTCGGATGACAACACTTTCTCAAAACAATCATAATATGATATAACAAGATGGTATCTCGCTAGCCCTTTCTGAGACCGCAAAACATAAATGCAGAGCACCCTTGAAGATCAAGGACTAACTAGACATTGTAATTCATGGTAAAAGAGATCTAGTCATACTCAATGTAAATTAATAGTAATGCATGCCAATGACAACGGTGCTCTCCAACTGGTGCTTTTTAATAAGAGGGTGATGACTCGACATAAAAGTAAATAGATAGGCCCTTCTTAGAGGGAAACATGGATTTGCAGAGGTGCCAGAGCTCGAGTTTTGAAACAAAGATAAATAATATTGTGAGTGGTATACTTTCATTGTCAACATAACAACCAAGAGATCTTGATATCTTCCATGCTACACACATTATAAGCGGTTCCCAAACAGAATGGTAAACTTTATACTCCCCACCACCAACAAACATCAATCCATGGCTTGTCCGAAACAACGGGTGCCTCCAACTAACAACAATCCTCGTGGAGTTTTGTTTGCAATTATTTTGGTTTAGCATGGGACTGGGCATCCCGGTTACCAGCCATTTTCTCGTGAATGATGAGCGGAGTCCACTCATCTTGAGAATAACCCACCTAGCATGGAAGATATAGACAACCCTAGTTGATACATGAGCTATTCGAGCATACAAAACAGAATTTCATTTGAAGGTTTAGAGTTTGGCACATACAAATTTACATGGAACGACATGTAGATACCGCTTATAGGAAGCTATGGTGGACTCATATGGAATAACTTTGGGGTTTATGGAAGTGGATGCACAAGCAGTATTCCCGTTTAGTACAAGTGAAGGCTAGAAAGAGACTGGGAAGCGACCAACTAGAGAGCGACAACAGTCATGAACATGCATTAAAATTAATCAACACTGAGTGCAAGCATGAGTAGGATATAATTCACCATGAACATAAATATCATGGAGGCTATGTTGATTTTGTTTCAACTACATGCATGAACATGTGCCAAGTCGAGAAACTCGAATCATTCAAAGGAGAATACTACCCTCTCATACCACATCACAACTATTTGAATAGCATGTTGGCACGCAAGGTAAACCATTATAAACTCCTAGCTAATTAAGAATGGCATGAGCAACTATAATATCTACTTGTCATTGCAAACATGTTTCATTCATAATAGGATGAATCATGAACAATGAATGATAACCCACAAGTATAGGGGATCGCAACAGTTTTTGGGGGTAGAGTATTCAACCCAAATTTATTGATTCGACACAAGGGGAGCCAAAGAATATTCTCAAATATTAACAGTTGAGTTGTCAATTCAACTGCACCTGAAAGACTTAATATCTGCAACAAAGTAATAAGGAAGTAATGGTAACGGTGGCAAAAGTAATAGTATTGGTTTTGTACTAATTGTAACAATGGCAACGGTAAAGTAACTAAGCGAAGATCAATATGTGAAAAGCACGTAGGCATTGGATCAGTGATGGATAATTATGTCGGATGCGATTCCTCATGCAACAGTTATAACATAGAGTGACACAAAACTAGCTCCAGTTCATCAATGTAATGTAGGCATGTATTTTGAATATAGTCATACGTGCTTATGGAAAAAAACTTGCATGACATCTTTTGTCCTACCCTCCCGTGGCAGCGGGGTCCTACTGGAAACTAAGGGATATTGAGGCCTCCTTTTAATAGAGTACCGGGACAAAGCATTAACACTTTATGAATACATGAACTCCTCAAACTATGGTCATCACCGGTAATTGTCCCGATTATAATCACTTCAGGGTTATCGGATCATAGCACATAGTAGGTGACTATTGACTTGCAAAATAGGATCAAGAACTCACATATATTCATGGAAACATAATAGGTCAGAATCTGAAATCATGACACTCGGGCCCTAGTGACAAGCATTAAGCATAGAAAAGTCATAGCAACATCAATCTCAGAACATAATGGATACTAGGGATCAAACCCTAACAAAACTTACTCGATTACATGATAAATCTCATCCAACCCATCACCGTCCAGCAAGCCTACGATGGAATTACTCACGCATGGCGGGGAGCATCATGAAATTGGTGATGGAGGAAGGTCGATGATGATGATGGCGAGGGATTCCCCTCTCCGGAGCCCCGAACGGACTCTAGATCAACCCTCCCGAGAGAGATTAGGGCTTGGCGGCGGCTCCGTATCGTAAAACATGATGAATCCTTCTCTCTGATTTTTTTTCTCCGAATGTGAATATATAGAGTTGGAGTTGAGGTCGGTGGAGCCTCAGGGGGCCCACGAGACAGGAGGGCGCGCCCAGGGGGTGGACGCGCCCTCCACCCTCGTGGACAGGGTGTGGGCCCCCTGACGTTGATTCTTTCGCCATTATTTTTTATATATTCCAAAAATATTCTCCGTGAAGTTTCGGGTCATTCCGAGAACTTTTATTTCTGCACAAAAATAACACCATGGCAATTCTGCTGAAAACAGCGTCAGTCCGGGTTAGTTGCATTCAAATCATGCAAGTTAGAGTCCAAAACAAGGTCAAAGGTGTTTGGAAAAGTAGATACGATGGAGACGTATCAACTCCCCCAAACTTAAACCTTTGCTTGTCCTCAAGCAATTCAGTTGACAAACTCAAAGTGATAAAGAAAAACTTTTAAAAACTCTGTTTGATCTTGTTGTTGTAAATATGTAAAGCCAGCATTCAAGTTTTTCAGCAAAGATTATGAACTAACCATATTCACGATAACATTTAGGTCTCATGTTTACTCATATCAATGGCATACTCAACTAGCGAGCAATAATAGTAAATCTCGGATGACAACACTTTCTCATAACAATCATAATATGATATAACAAGATGGTATCTCGCTAGCCCTTTCTGAGACCGCAAAACAAAAATGCAGAGCACCTCTAAAATTCAAGGACTGACTAAACATTGTAATTCATGGTAAAAGAGATCCAGTCATAGTCATACTCAATGTAAACTAATAGTAATGCATGCAAATGAGAGCGGTGCTCTCCAACTGGTGCTTTTTAATAAGAGGATGATGACTCAACATAAAAGTAAATAGATAGGCCCTTCGCAAAGGGAAGCAGGGATTTGTAGAGGTGCCAGAGCTCGATTTTGAAATAGAGATAAATAATATTTTGTGTGGCATACTTTCATTGTCAACATAACAACCGAGAGATCTCGATATCTTCCATGCTACACACATTATAGGCGGTTCCCAAACTGAATGGTAAAGTTTATACTCCCCCTACCACCAACAAACATCAATCCATGGCTTGTCCGAAACAACGGGTGCCTCCAACTAACAACCATCCTGGGGGAGTTTTGTTTGCAATTATTTTAATTTAAGCATGGGACTGGGCATCCCGGTTACCGGCCATTTTCTCGTGAGTGAGGAGCGGAGTCCACTCCTCTTGAGAAAAACCCGCCTAGAATGGAAGGTATAGACAGCCCTAGTTGATACATGAGCTATTCGAGCATACAAAACAGAATTTCATTTGAAGGTTTAGAGTTTGGCACATACAAATTTACTTGGAACGGCAGGTAGATACCGCATATAGGAAGGTATGGTGGACTCATATGGAATAACTTTTGGGGTTTATGGAAGTAGATGCACAAGAAGTATTCCCGCTTAGTACAAGTGAAGACTAGAAACAAACTGGGAAGCGACCAGCTAGAGAGCGACAACAGTCATGAACATGCATTAAAATTAATCAACACTGTGTGCAAGCATGAGTAGGATATAATTCACCATGAACATACATATCATGGAGGCTATCTTGATTTTGTTTCGACTACATGCGTGAGCATGTGCCAAGTCAAGCCACTCGAATCGTTCAAAGGATGATATCACCCTATCATACCACATCGCAACCTTTTTAATAGCATGTTGGCACGCAAGGTAATCCATTATAAACTCCTAGCAGATTAAGCATGGCATGAGCAACTATAATCTCTAATTGTCATTGCAAACATGTTTCATTCATAATAGGCTGAATCAGGAACGATGAACTAATCATATTTACAAAAACAAGATAGGTCGAGTTCATACCAGCTTTTCTCATGTCAATCAGTTCATCATATATCGTCATTATTGCCTTTCACTTGCACGACCGAACGGTGTGGATAATAATAATAGTGCACGTGCATTGGACTAAGTTGGAATCTGCAAGCATTTAATACACAGGAGAAGACAAGGTAATATGGGCTCTTTGTTAGATCAACAATAATGCATATGAGAGCCACTCAACATTTTCATCATGGTCTTTCCCTCTCGACCCCCAAAGAAAAGAAAAGAAACAAAACTATTTACACGGGAAAGCTCCCAACAAGCAAAAGAAGAAAGAGAAATCTTTTGGGTTTTCTTTTTTAATTACTACTACTACAGGCATGGAAAGTAAACTAGCTAAAAGCTACAACTATTTTTTTTGTTTTTCTTAAGGTTTTTCAAACACACAAGAAGAATGCTGGAAAAGAAAATAAACTAGCATGGATAGTACAATGAAAAAGTATGAGCACCGACAACTGGCATGAGTATGTGAACATGAATGCAATGTCGGTGAGAGATACGTACTCCCCCAAGCTTAGGCTTTTGGCCTAAGTTGGTCTATGGCCATGGCTCAAAGCTGCCCTCTCTAGTGTACGAAGGAGTGTCCTCTGGGTGCCACTGGTTGGCGATCTCCTCCGGATCCCACCGATAAACAGACTGTCGATAAGGGTCAAGGGGTGGCTCCGGCTCGGGTTCTGGAGCTGATGTTAGGCTTCGGTAGGCATGAATGGCCTCCGGCAAAATGAGGTACATGCCTGAAAATATGTTAAACAAAGAGGGCGCGGGCAAGGTAATAATCTCATAGTATTTTTTATCAAATATCAATCTATACTTAAGCATCTTCTTTTTATCCTTAACAATGAAATCATGTGCTACCATACTCTTATAATCTAGAAAAATAGGGGCAGCAACCTTTCCTCTTTCTCATAATGCCTAATAGGTATCCTAAAGTGTGCATCAAGGCGTGAAGCAAGGATGCCTCCAAAGATGGGGCCCTTTGTACGGTTCAGATTTAACCGTTTAGCAACAATAGCGCCTAGACCGAAAGTTGTGTCACGAAACAAAGCATGGCGCAAAATAACAATATCAGGAGCACTGAGATTTCCATTGTTTCCGCGCCCAATCAAGCATCTACTAGCAAATATTGCAAAGTAACATAGAACAGGAAAATGGATGCTAGTAATTCTTGCATCGGAAACTTTCCTCGTTTTCCCTACAGCAATCATATCAATAAATCCATCCACATCATTACGATGTGGTTCCTCTATGCTGCCCGCAGAGGGTATCTTACAGACCCGACAAAAATCATATAGTGACATCTCCTTAACCTCATCATATAAATGAAATTCCACTGAAGGTGGTGATTTCCTAGCAAGGAAGTAAAAAATTTGCACGAAAATATTAGTGAGGAGGAGATATTGTTCGTGTTGGTCGCGAAGGAAGTCGATGAGGCCTGCATTCTCAGCGAAATAATAGAAGTCCTCATAAATCCCCCCTGCTTTCAAGAACTCATCACAAGGCCATTCGCACGACCGAACCTCAGCAGTACGAGAGCGATTATATTTGGGCTTCTGATTCTCTTCACTTTGCTTATCCTTCGAGTTTTGGCTCGAAGAGCCTCTCAACAATCTCTTCATCATTTTCTTTCTCTGAAAAATTCCTGAAATTTTTAGTGATTCAAAATAATAGTGAGCCGAACTCAACAAGATTGATAGCAACTACTCCCACAAGTGCCTAGAGACCATATCATGCATTAAAACTACTTCTGACCACATAAACTTGACATGCAAGCTCAAGAACAGGGTCACCTAAGCAGCAAAAAATTGCAATAAATAAAGCACTAGAACAAAAACTAATTGGACCATTGGAGGAGTCACATACCGAAGAACAATCCCCCAAAGCAGTTTTGTGAATGGAGCTTTGAGCAAGGAGATCGAAAATGACAGCAAGAGGAGCTAGAACTCGGGTTTGAGCTGGTGGAGGATTTTTCTGGAGGAAGACGAAGTGTGTGGGTGCAAGAATGAGTGGAGGGGGCCCATGTGGGGCCCACGGGGCAGGGGGCGTGCCGTGGACCCTCGTGGCCAGGTGGTGGGGCCCCCTGGTGTGTTCTTAGTGCCAAATATTCTTAAATATTCTAGAAAAAATCATATAAAATTTTTAGGGCATTTGGAGAACTTTTATTTTCGGGGTATTATTTATTGCACAGATAATTCAGAAAACAGATAGAAAATACTATTTTCTTCTTCTTTATTTAATCTAAATAACAGAAGGTAAAAGTAGGGTATAGAGAGTTGTGCTTTCTAACTTCATCCATCTCATGCTCATCAAAAGGAATCCACTAACAACGTTGATCAAGTCTTGTTAACAAACTCTTTTCGAAAACATGAAACCGGAGAATTTTCGAATAACACTAAGTTACCTCAACTGGGATATGCATGTCCCCAACAATAAGAATATCATATTTCTTCTTGACAGTAGGAAGAGGAAATTCAAAACCTCCAATAATAATCGTTGAAGTTTTCCAATAGAATTAATATTGTGGACTTGAGGTTGTTTCATCGGAAAGTGTACCGTATGCTCATTACCATTAACATGAAAAGTGACATTGCCTTTGTTGCAATCAATAACAGCCCCTACAGTATTCAAAAAGGATCTGCCAAGAATAATAGACATACTATCGTCCTCGGGAATATCAAGAATAATAAAACCGTTAAAATAGTAACGTTTGCAACCACAACAGGCACATCCTCACAAATACCGACAGGCATAGCAGTTGATTTATCAGCCATTTGCAAAGATATTTCAGTAGGTGTCAACTTATTGAAATCAAGTCTACGATATAAAGGGAGAGGCATAACACTAACACCGGCTCCAAGATCACATAAAGAAATTTTAACATAGTTTCTTTTAATGGAGCATGGTATAGTTGGTACACCTGGATCTCCTAGTTTCTTAGGTATTCCACCTTTAAAAGTATAATTAGCAAGCATGGTGGAAATTTCAGCTTCTGGTATCTTTCTTTTATTTGTAACAATATCTTTCATACTATTAGCGTAAGGATTCATTTTAAGCATATCAGCAAACGCATAGGCAAAAAGATAGGTCTAATCATTTCAGCAAAGCGCTCAAAATCCTCATCATCCTTTTTCTTGGATGATTTAGGAGGAAAAGGCATGGGTTTCTGAACCCATGGTTCTCTTTCTTTACCGTGCTTCCTAGCAACAAAGTCTCTCTTATCATAAAGTTGATTCTTTGATTATGGGTTATCAAGATCAACAACAGGTTCAATCTCTACATCATTGTCATTGCTAGGTTGAGCATCAACATGAGCATCATCATTAATATTATCACTAGGTTTATGTTCATTACCAGATTGTGTATCAGCATCAGAAATAGAAATATCATTGGGATTCTCAGGTGTGTCAACAACAGGTTCACTAGAAGCATTCAAAGTCCTATCATTTTTCGTTTTCTTCTTCTTAGAAGAACTAGGTGCATCAACATTAGTTCTTTGAGAATCTTGCTCAATTCTCTTAGGGTGGCCCTCAGGATACAAAGGTTCCTGAGTCATTTTGCCCCCTCTAGTCACAACTCTAATAGCATTATCATTTTTTCTTATTATTTAATTCATTGAGCAAATCATTCTGAGCTTTAAGTACTTGTTCTACTTGAGTGGTAACCATGGAAGCATGTTTACTAATAAGTTTAAGTTCACCTTTAACTCTAGACATATAATCACTCAAGTGTTCAATCATATAAGCATTACGTTTCAATTGTCTACCAACATAGGCATTGAAGTTTTCTTGTTTAAAACTCATCTAAGCATTGGTTAGCAGACTTATAACGAGGAATATCACCTTCATCAAATCTATAGAGAGAATTTACCTTACTACCTGTGTCGGGTTATCAAGACCATGTATTTCTTCAATAGGTGGTAAATTCTTCAGATCTTCAGCTTTAATACCTTTTTCTTGCATAGATTTCTTTGCCTCTTGCATATCTTTAGGTCTGAGAAATAGAATACCCATTTTCCTCAGAGTTGGGTTAGGAGTTTGTTCAGGAAGTGTGCAATTATTTTCATTTGTCAACATATTATTCAATAGCAATTCAGCTTGATCAACAGTTCTTTCCCTGAAAACACAACCAGCACAACTATCCAAGTGGTCTATGGAAGCACTGGTTAGTCCATTATAATAGATATCAAGTATTTTATTTTTCTTGAGAGGATGATCTAGCAAAGCATTAAGTAATCGGAGAAGCCTCCCGCAACCTTGTGGGATACTCTCTTCTTCAATTTGCACAAAATTATATATTTCCCTTAAGGCAGCTTGTTTCTTATGAGCGGGGAAATATTTAGCAGAGATGTAATAAATCATATCCTGGGGACTACACACACAACCAGGATCAAGATAATTAAACCATGTTTTAGCATCACCCTTTAATGAGAACGTAAATAACTCAAGGATAAAGTAATAGCGAGTTTTCTCATCATTAGTGAACAGGGTGGCTATATCATTTAATTTTGTAAGATGTGCCACAATAGTTTCAGATTCATAGCCATAAAAAGGATCAGATTCAACCAAAGTAATTAACTTAGGGTCGACAGAAAAATCATAATCCTTATCGGAAATACAGATAGGTGAAGTAGCAAAAGCAGGGTCATATTTCATTCTAGCATTCAAAGGCTTTTCTTTCAGCCTAGCTAACAGTTTGTTAAGATCATATCTATCATTGCAAGCGAAGAAGTCTCTAGCAGTTTCTTCATCCATAACATAACCCTCAGGCATAATAGGCAATTCATATCTAGGGGGAGAATCTTCATCATCACTTTCATCAATATTATTAGTTTCAATAATTTCATTCTCTCTAACCCTAGCAAGGGGTTCATCAAGAAATTCACCTAGAGGCACAGTATTATCAAGCATAGAAGTAGTTTCATCATAAGCATCATGCAAAGCAGAAGTGGCATCATCAATAACATGCGACATATCAGAACGAATAGTAGGTGTAGGTGTCGCAAGTTTACTCAAAACAGAAGGTGAATCGAGTGCAGAGCTAGACGGCGGTTCCTTACGTCCCCTCATATTTGAGGGAAAAATCTTGGTTCTTTCATCTTTCAAGTTCCTCATACTGATCAACAGATATAAATACCAAGTGACTCAAAGGATAGAGCTATGCTCCCCGGCAACGGCACCAGAAAATAGTCTTGATAACCCACAAGTATAGGCGATCGCAACACTTCTCGAGGGTAGAGTATTCAACCCAAATTTATTGATTCGACACAAGGGGAGCCAAAGAATATTCTCAAGTATTAACAGTTGAGTTGTCAATTCAATCGCACCTGAAAGACTTAATATCTGCAGCAAAGTATTTAGTAGCAAAGTAATATGGAAGTAATGGTAACGGTGGCAAAAGTAATAGTATTGGTTTTGTAGTAATTGTAACAATGGCAACGGTAAAGTAACTAAGCAAAGCTTAATATGTGAAAAGTTTGTAGGCACCGGATCAACGATGGATAATTATGTCGGATGCGATTCCTCATGCAACAGTTATAACATAGGGTGACATAGAACTAGCTCGAGTTCATCAATGTAATATAGGCATGTATTCTGAATATAGTCATACGTGCTTATGGAAAAGAACTTGCATGACATCTTTTAGCCTACCCTCCCGTGGCAGTGGGGTCCTATTGGAAACTAAGGGATATTAAGGCCTCCTTTTAATAGAGTACCGGAACAAAGCATTGACACTTAGTGAATACATGAACTCCTCAAACTATGGTCATCACCGGTAATTGTCCCCATTATTGTCACTTCAGGGTTAACGGATCATAGCACATAGTAGGTGACTATAGACTTGCAAGATAGGATCAAGAACTCTCATATATTGATGAAAACATAATAGGTTCAGGTCTGAAATCATGGCACTTGGGCCCTAGTGACAAGCATTAAGCATAGCAAAGTCATAGCAACATCAATCTCAGAACATAATGGATACTAGGGATCAAACCCTAACAAAACTAACTCGATTACATGATAAATCTCATCCAACCCATCACCGTCCAGCAAGCCTACGATGGAATTACTCACGCACGGCGGTGAGCATCATGAAATTGGTGATGGAGGAAGGTTGATGATGACGATGGCGACGGATTCCCCTCTCCGGAGCCCCGAACGGACTCCAGATCAGCCCTCCCGAGAGAGATTAGGGCTTGGCGGCGGCTCCATATCATAAAACACGATGAATCCTTCTCTCTGATTTTTTCTCCCTGAACATGAATATATAGACTTGGAGTTGAGTTCGGTGGAGCCTTAGGGGGCCCACGAGATTGGGGGCGCGCCCTAGGGGGGTGGGCGTGCCCCCCACCCTCGTGGACAGGGTGTGGGCCCCCTGATGTTGATTCTTTCACCAGTATTTTTTTATATTCCAAAAATATTCTCCGTGAAGTTTCAGGTCTTTCCGAGAACTTTTATTTCTGCACAAAAATAACACCATGGCAGTTTTGCTGAAAATAGCGTCAGTCCGGGTTAGTTCCATTCAGATCAGGCAAGTTAGAGTCCAAAACAAGGTCAAAAGTGTTTGGAAGAGTAGATACGATGGAGACGTATCAATGAACTAATCATATTTACAAAAACAAGATAGGTCGAGTTCATACCAGCTTCTCTCATCTCAATCGGTCCATCATATGTCGTCATTATTGCCTTTCACTTGCACGACCGAATGGTGTGGATAATAATAATAGTGCACGTGCATTGGACTAATCTGGAATCTGCAAGCATTTAATACAGGGGAGAAGACAAGGTAATATGGGCTCTTGGTTAAATCAACAATATTGCATATGACAGCCTCTAAACAGTTTCATCATGGTCTTCTCCACTCGCCCCCCAAAGAAAAGAAATAAAACTATTTACACGGGAAAGCTCCCAACAAGCAAAAGAAGAACGAGAAATATTTTTGGGTTTTCTTTTAATTACTACTACTACAGGCATGGAAAGTAAACTAGCTAAAAGCTATAACTAATTTTTTTGGTTTTTATTAAAGTTTTTCAAACACACAAGAAGAAGGCTTGGATAAGAATTTAAACTAGCATGGACAATACAATGAAAAGGTATGAGCACCGACAACTAGAATGAGTGTGTGAACATGAATGTAATGTCGGTGAGAAATACGTACTCCCCCAAGCTTAGGATTTTGGCCTAAGTTGGTCTATGGCCACTGCTGGCCTGGCGGATATCCAAAATTGTGGCTGGGATCGTACTGAGATGCAGCAGCTACTGCCCGACGAGCTGCAGCTTGGAGGCGAGCTGCCTTCGTCCTCCTCTCATATTCATTCGCTTCCTCCCTGGTTATAACATATCTCCTTTTTGCTTGAAAGTCAAAGAAAGTAGGAGCAGGGAGGGCAACATGGACAGTGCGCCGTCTGTCAAAGATTAGTCGGTACTGGAGGAACTGTTCATTCCTCTCAACAAACTGATGGCGAACCATAGCATTATAATCTAGATAAGCAGGAGGCAATTCCATATCATTTGCATGTATGGGAACATCAAGATAATTAGCTAGACGAGTTGCATAAATTCCACCAAACAAATCTCCACTTATACCGTTAAGATGCAACCTTCATGCAACAATGGCCCCCAAGTTATATTGTTTATCATCTAATATTGCACTCTTGAGGACACTAAGATCTGGTATGCACATGTGACAAGCCTCATCTTTACCGTTAATGCATCTACTAATAAAGAGAGCAAAATAATGTATGGAAGGGAAATGAATGCTCCCTATGGTAGCTTGTGTGATTTCCCTAGATTCCCCCATTGTGATACTAGCAAGAAAGTCTTTATATTCAGATTTGCGAGGTTCACTAACATTTCCCCAGTGCGGGTGTCGGTGTCAAAACCGACGGATCTCGGGTAGGGGGTCCCGAACTGTGCGTCTAGGCCGGATGGTAACAGGAGGCAGGGAACACGATGTTTTACCCAGGTTCGGGCCCTCTTGATGGAGGTAAAACTCTACGTCCTACTTGATTAATATTGATGATATGGGTAGTACAAGAGTAGATCTACCGCGAGATCAAGGAGGCTAAACCCTAGAAGCTAGCCGACGGTATGATTGTTGTATATGGAGTTGTATATTCTATCGACTAGCCTGGCCCTGGTTTATATAATGCACCAGAGGCCTAGGTTAACAAGAGTCCTAGCCGAATACGCCGGTGGGGAGAAGTTCTTGTCTTGATCGCCAAGTCTTTGTGGAATCTTCCTTGTATGCGGCAGCTGTCCAAACTGGCCCATGAGTATACGGCCATGGGGGGGCTCAGCCCAATCTAATAGATCGGGAGACGACGTGGTGAGTACCCCCTAGTCCAAGACACTGTCAGTAGCCCCCTGAACAGGTCTTCAAGTTAGGGATGCTCCTCGATTCTTCCGAACTGTTCTTCATCTTCGGTCGTCGGTCTTGAAAACTGGTTCAACAAATCTTCTCATCTTCGATCTTGAGGATCGCCGAAATGCATTCGACGAGTTTACACGTCGGGTATCCGAGGAGCCCCTTTAAGTTTCCGGCCTTTATCAATGCCTAGTTTATTTTTATGCCACACCTCGGGTTTGAAGTTGTTCCCGGGAGGCAGGGTCCTCTTGCGTCCGAGCTCCAACGCCGGACTGCATTCGAGGTATCTTTTGCAGCCGAGCACCAATGCCGGACCGCTTCCGAGCTCCAACGCCGGAATGTATCCAAGCTCCAACGCCGGACTATGTATCCGAGCTCCAACGCCAGACTATATCCGAGGTGTCATATCACCTTGGTTCAAAAAAGTTTGAAGGAGTTTAGCCGAGCTTAACGCCGGAAATGCCCTCTACGGAGCCAGCCACTAGCGCCCGAGCTTTAAGCCGGACTGCTTCCGAGGTGGTGCACCACCCCGAATGTGGGCCGATTTTTGTGAATATTTTTTGTTGGTGCAATTTATTCTCTGCCGAGATATATAGCCAGTAGCCCTCAAGGTGTGTATCAGTCTAAAACCCAAGATACACCTGAAGGATGACGTAAGACCGCTGATCCTAGTAGCCGCTGAGACTCAGGTTGATTTGCAAAATCGGCCTGAGGATCAAGTCCAAGCTCGACAGAATACTTCGGGATACTAAAAGCGGTGTGCTCAGTCCTCGAGAGTCAGGTTGGGTGCGGCCGACCAACCTGAGGATCAAAATCTCCTCGGAAACTATATTGCACATAAGATTTTCTGCATTGGACAAGCAATGCAGTAGCCCCCTAGACACTGGTCGGGTGGTAACACCAGATCAGGGGATCAATGTGCCCCTTTAATATTTGTAAATAATAAGCTCGAAGCCCAGTAGCCCCCGAGCCTTAATGCGGGCACGGGTGGCCGAATTAAGGATCAATATCCATAGTAAAATCACAAATTATGTGTAATGACTCTATGTATCCAAGTACTTTACGTCATTAATGCTCGGATCCGCATTGTACAAAACTTTGTTGACCGACCATCGGCTTCCACCTCCTCGGCCAGTAGCCGAGGAGTGTTTGTCCTACTTTATAAAGCCTTTATGAGGGCAAAGATTTACAACAAACAAGGCAATCTGGCCATACGGTTTTATAAACAAAGGTACGCAGAGAGATATGTTATATTACTGTTTAACAGAAGAAATGTATTCCAAAGAAAATAGTCCCGCTATCGGTTCCTTTCTTTGGGTTGTCATGCTAAGCATGATCATTAAACCTCAGCTCTAATGTAAGAGCAAAATATCGAGGATTTAGTTTGGGAGGCCAGTTAATAGCCCCCGGTAGTGTTCAGCGACAGTCGGGGTCAAGCCGTAAACACTTCGGCCAATGTTATGAACGGCCCGTCTTTTAACATAGTCATCGGATCGCTGACCAGTTTACGCTTATTGTGACAGTCAGTTTTGGCTCTCTCCACTGAGGTGCTTAACCATGTGAGCTGGAAGCACAATCGCAGTGGTTCTCCCTTTGCACGCCTAGCCGAACAAAACGAAACGTAGGAAGCAACTGCAGGAGCCGGGCAACCCAACTATTGACCGAAGACACAATTCGAAACCGATGCATATATACCAATATCTGAGAATGTTTTTGTCGAATCCCTAAAGGTGTCCGGCGTTGCACTGTGAGACTAATGCTGGAAAAGCACAAATAGTTTAAAAGTGCCAAAAAGCTTGGAAAACCAAGAAACGTCAGTAAAAGCATGACGTCCGAACAAGATCAAGTGTTCGGTGCCAATCCAAAAATTGGTCTTAAAAAAAGGAAGTGCTTCTGTCGTGCTTTAACATGATACATACTATCTCAAGACTTCGAGCGGGCCAGCCTACGGCTTCAACCTCCTATCCTGAGGGCGGAGTACTTCTCATTAGGCCAGTTTAGCAAACTAAACCCTAGCGGCTTTGAGAGAGAAATTAGGCTCCCCGGCTAGTGACCACACACTCGCGTCAAAAAAAGGAGTGATAAATAATAATAATAATAATAAAACTTTGCAACGACTAAGAAGAAGAACACTTATTATAAAACGGCTCAAATAAACTTAAGAGCCCCCAAGTGACCTGGGTAGAAGAATGATTGCATGTACCGAAGTACTTATATCATATCTATGTTCAACCAAACTTTAAACGTGTCTTAACCAACCGTCGGCTTCTCCCTCTTCGGTCAAGGACCGAAAAGTGTTATGTACTCCATCTGTCGAGAGTATCGACGGTGTTTCCAATAACCAGGCAATCAGGTCATAAGGCTGTAACAGACAAAGCGCGCTCAGGGAACTTATGCTATATTACCGAGAAGTGTAAGAAGCATCTTCGAAGAAAATAGTACCCCCACTGATACCTTTCTTCGGTGCTCATTGTTATTATGAGACTTGTGCAATGGATTTTTTGTACTCATGAGTTCCGTTGGTGCCAACCATCATTGAAAACTATAAGAGCGCTAGCTTTCGGCTTCACCCAGTCTGAGGTCCAGCTCGGTTGACCCGATCGTGACAATCGCAGAGGTGCTCACTTTGCTCCCTAGCCAAACAATCGGGAACATAGGGGTAAACATAGGAGCGAGGCAACCCAGCTTGCAAATCGCTTAAGTCAATATGGTGCATATTGTGGCGTAATACACGAACAAGGAACGAAGCCGTACAAGTATAATCATATGCAAGTGGAAAAGCTTCATAAAGGAAGCCCCCAAATAAACGGGGTATTTGAATTTATGCGTCACAAACAAAGTTTGGACAAGGAAATTTTTTAGAAGCAACTTTTTTCCAAAAAAGTACAATGCTTGGTCGAACCGAACGCAAGTTAGAAATTAAAGCTTTGAGCATGAAAGCGACTTAGCTGGTTAATGTGTTCGGTATTGATGACGTGGTCCGAGCTTGATGCGGGGCAAGGTTCCATCCCTCAAGCCGGTCCCGAGGTGGCGGAGCGGAGAGCTTGACACGCCGAAGTGATGACATAGCACGATCAATGCAGACCAGCAGAGTGACGCCGAAGTCCCCGGATCATTTTCCTGTGCACAAAAAATAGTGCAAACCGGAGATAATAGTAATAATGATAATTAAAAAAATCGTTGCATAATAAATAATTTATGCAAAGTGAGTAATAAAAGAAGTATGGCCTGGCACCAAAGTCAAGGTCGATGCAGGGCGTCGGCGTGATGCGGTAAAGGCGTGGCAAAGCCTGAATTCGCAGGTCAGTCCGAGCTCCGAGTGCGGCGTTCGCCGGACTATGTATGGAAACTGACCGAACCACCATGCGACTGTCGTTAATGCGGCCACCATTTGATAGACCTGTGTACATATGACGGACGAACTAGAGTAATAATTCCTTGGGAAAAATGAACCCAAACAAGCAAAAAATACTGGGATTAATAGCACCTGGTTTATTTGTTGTAGCAATCCGAAGGAAGGTGATTCCTAAAATTGGGACCCGCTCCGCACACCCATTGCCTGATGGGCGATAAAACGACGGCATGGCAATGCTGGTAAAGGTTGACTCGCCGAGGGAAAGCCCTCGGCCCAGCTAACGTCACGGAGCTGGTCGGCTAGTGACGCCGAAGTGTCCGGAGTAGGTTGATGAAGAGATGGCGAAGCCCCCGGTCCAGCCGAGATGTCGAAGCCTCGATGTCAGCCGATGAGTCGAAGTAGGTCGGCGTGATGGACACCAGCTTGAAGAAGCAATAGTGCGGCCTTGTCGATGCAGGTCGTGACGTGGTCGATGCCGGCTTGATGAAGCGACCGTGCGGCGATGCCGGTATGCCCGCTCCGTGTAATCCGTGGGGCGGCGATGTTGGTGATGATTTATCCTTCGCGATGCCGGGCTCTTGTTCGGCTTGCCGAGATGATGATCCGAAGAAGTTGAGCTCGGCTAAAGTGACGACGTGTCTAGCGCAGGTCGGCAGCCGTGGAGTAATATTGCCGGACTGGTTTGACACCAGCATGATGTTGAAGATCATGTTCAAAAGATCTTAAAGTTAGTGGGGTGTGTTCGGGAACAAAACACAATACCCCATACAAAACTTCCTTCAAAAGGGATGTCCGAAATCCCGTTCATAAAAAAGATGAACTCGGGTCGGATTCGTTTTCGCGCAGAAAATAAATCCGAAAAGTGATGCACTAATCGGAAGGTTCCCGGGGTTTGGACGGTCGGACCGAGCTGAAATTTTGAGAGGTGGTAGATATAGGAATTCCGCAGCCGATCAACAGTTGGATCTTCCAAAGGACGTCTGAGCTAGAAGTTGGACACCACGCCCTAAACTCATCCAAATTCCCATCCAGATTTGACAGGGCTCCGGTATATCATGGATTGCCAGAGATTCCTCCATCGGAACTCGACGAAATTTTCCAGGGTTGTTATAGAACCAATTCCGCACAATTCCACCAAAGCGATCGTCAAAGCGATACTCGAGGAGGTGGTGGCGGCAGATACGAGTTCGCTGTCCAAAAAAACAGCACGGTCGCTCGAGGGCAATGTTGACGTTGGGCCCCCGAGCTCCATAGATGATTCCTCCGTGATCTTGATAGAGATCGGAGTTGATGTTGGATGAAGGCCCTCATCCAAACATGGTGATCCGAACACGGGGCGCAATTCTTGGTCGAACCAAGGTGACCAGTCGAACTGGTGACGAAGACGCCGAAGTCGCATTTGATCTGCAGGCGAGCCATCGATCCTTTTGTCGATCACACAGCGGAACTCTCAATGAAAGCACCAATGTCGGTGTCAAAACCAGCAGATCTCGGGTAGGGGGTCCCGAACTGTGCGTATAGGCCGGATGGTAACAGGAGGCAGGGAACACGATGTTTTACCCAGGTTCGGGCCCTCTTGATGGAGGTAAAACCATACGTCCTACTTGATTAATATTGATGATATGGGTAGTACAAGAGTAGATCTACCACGAGATCAAGGAGGCTAAACCCTAGAAGCTAGCCTACGGTATGATTGTTGTATATGAAGTTGTATATGAAGTTGTATATTCTATCGACTAGCCTGGCCCTGGTTTATATAATGCACCAGAGGCCTAGGTTAACAAGAGTCCTAGCTGAATATACCGGTGGGGAGAAGTTCTTGTCTTGATCGCCAAGTCTTTGTGGAATCTTCCTTGTATGCGGCAGCTGTCCGAACTGGCCCATGAGTATACGGCCATGGGGGGCCTCGGCCCAATCTAATAGACCGGGAGACGACGTGGTGAGTACCCCCTAGTCCAGGACACCGTCAGCGGGAGTTTACAAGTAGTGTTAAAATCTTCTAGGTCCATGGTATATGATTTATCATAAAGATAAAATAAAATAGTGTGAGAATTACGCGAGGATGTAAATTTAAACCTTCTCACAAAAGAATCAGTTAGGTAGTGGTACTGCCGGCACTTATCTGACACGAAGTCCTCAAGATCAGCATTACGCATATATGCGTCAAATTCATCTTTGATGCCTGCCTGGACCATAAACTCCTCTGACGGCCATTCACAAGGCCACACTTGAGCTTCCCTGGGTGGTTCATCGTCCAGCTCATGTATCGTGAGCCTTTGTCCATGCTTCCTTGAGGAACCACCTTGGTACATTTTCCTAAACATTTTCTTTCTCTGAAAAATTTCTAAAATTTTTAGTGACTCATAATAAAAGTGAACCAAACTCAACAAAATTGATAGCAACTACTCCCACAAGTGCCTAGAGGCTATATCATGCATCAAAACTACTTTGGACCATATAAATTTGACATGCAAGCTCAAGAACAGGGTCACCTTAGCAGCAAAAATTTGCAATAAATAAAGCACTAGAACAAAAACTAATTGGACTATTGGAGGAATCACATACCGAAGAACAATCCCCAAAAGCAGTTTTGTGAATGAAGCTTTGAGCAAGGAGATCGAAAATGGCAGCAAGATGAGCTAGAACTCGGGTTTGAGCTATTGGAGGATTTTTTTTTCTGGAGGAAGACAAAGTGTGTGGGTGCTGGAATAAGTGGAGGGGGTCCACGAGGCAGGGGTGCGCCCCAGGGGGGTGGGCGTGCCGTGGACCCTTGTGGCCAGATGGTGGGTCCCCCTGGTGTGTTCTCAGTGCCACCAATTCTTAAATATTCTACAAAAAATCATATTTCATTTTCAGGACATTTGGTTATTTTCGGGGTATTTTTATTGCAAGGATAATTCAGAAAATAGACAGAAAATACTATTTTTGATTTATTTAATCTAAATAACAGAAAGTAAAAGGAGGGTACAGAGAGTTGTGCTTTCTAACTTCATCCATCTCATGTTCATCAAAAAGGAATCTACTAACAAGGTTGATCAAGTCTTGTTAATAAACTCTTTCTGAATAACATGAAACCAGAGAATTTTCGAATAACACTAAGTTACCTCCACGGGGATATGCATGTCCCCATCAATAAGAATATCATATTTCTTCTTGACAGTAGGAAGAGGGAATTCAAAACCTCCAATAGTTATCATTGAAATTTTTCCAATAGAATTGATACTGTGGACTTGAGGTTGTTTCCTCGGAAAGTGTACCGTATGCTCATTACCATTAACATGAAAAGTGACATTGCCTTTGTTACAATCAATAACAGCCCCTGCAGTATTCAAAAAGGATCTACCAAGGATAATCGACAAATTATCATCCTCGGGAATATTAAGAATGACAAAGTCCGTTAAAATAGTAACGTTTGCAACCACAACAGGCACATCCTCACAAATACCGATAGGTATAGCAGTTGATTTATCATCCATTTGCAAAGATATTTTAGTAGGTGTCAACTTATTCAAATCAAGTCTACGATATAAAGAGAGAGGCATAACACTAACACTGACTCTAAGATCACATAAAGCAGTTTTAACATAGTTTTTTTAATGGAGCATGGTATAGTTGGTACTCCTGGATCTCCTAGTTTCTTAGGTATTCCACCTTTAAAAGTATAATTAGCAAGCATGGTGGAAATTTCAGCTTCCGGTATCTTTCTTTTATTTGTAACAATATCTTTCATATACTTAGCATAAGGATTCATTTTAAGCATATCAGTCAAACGCATACGCAAAAAGATAGGTCTAATCATTTCAGCAAAGCGCTCAAAATCCTCATCATCCTTTTTCTTGGATGGTTTAGGAGGAAAAGGCATGGGTTTCTGAACCCATGGTTCTCTTTCTTTACCGTGCTTCCTAGCAACGAAGTCTCTCTTATCATAAAGTTGATTCTTTGATTATGGGTTATCAAGATCAACAACAGGTTCAATCTCTACATCATTGTCATTGATAGGTTGAGCATCAACATGAGCATCATCATTAATATTATCACTAGGTTTATGTTCATTACCAGATTGTGTATCAGCATCAGAAATAGAAATATCATTGGGATTCTCAGGTGTGTCAACAACAGGTTCACTAGAAGCATTCAAAGTCCTATCATTTTTCATCAGGATCGAGAGAATTAAACCATGTTTTAGCATCACCCTTTAATGAGAACGGAAATAACTTAAGGATAAAGGAATAGCGAGTTTTCTCATCATTAGTGAACAGGGTGGCTATATCATTTAATTTAGTAAGATGTGCCACAACAGTTTCAGATTCATAGCCATAAAAAGGATCAGATTCAACCAAAGTAATTAACTCAGGGTCGACAGAGAAATCATAATCCTTTATCAGAAATACAGATAGGTGAAGTAGCAAAAGCAGGGTCATATTTCATTCTAGCATTCAAACACTTTTCTTTCATCTTAGCTAATAGTTTCTTAAGATCACATCTATCATTGCAAGCTAAAAAGTCTCTAGCAGTTTCTTCATCCATAACATAACCCTCAGGCACAACATGCAATTCATATCTAGGGGGAGAATCTTCATCATCACTTTCATCAATATTATTAGTTTCAATAATTTCATTCTCTCTAACCCTAGCAAGTTTTTCATCAAGAAATTCACCTAGTGACACAGTATTATCAAGCATTGAAGTAGTTTCATCATAAGCATCATGCAAAGCAGAAGTGGCATCATCAATAACATGCGACATATCAGAATGAATATCAGGTGTAGGTTTCGCTCAAAACAGAAGGTGAATTGAGTGCAGAGCTAGATGGCAGTTCATTACCTCCCCTCGTAGTTGAGGGAAAAATCTTTGTTCTTTAATATTTAAAGTTCCTCATAGTGATCAACAGATATAAATCCCAAGTGACTCAAAGAATAGAGCTATGCTCCCCGGCAACGGCGCCAGAAAATAGTTTTGATAACCTACAAGTATAGGGGATCGCAACAGTTTTCGAGGGTAGAGTATTCAACCCAAATTTATTCATTCGACACAAGCGGAGCCAAAGAATATTCTCAAGTATTAACAGTTGAGTTGTCAATTCAACCGCACCTGAAAGACTTAATATCTACAGCAAAGTATTTAGTAGCAAAGTAATATGGAAGTAACGGTAACGGTGGCAAAAGTAACAGTAGCAGTTTTTATAGTGATTGTAACAGTAGGAACAGAAAAGTAACTAAGAAAAGATCAATATGTGAAAAGCTCGTAGGCAATGGATCAGTGATGGATAATTATGTCAGATGTGATTCCTCATGCAAGAGTTATAACATAGGGTGACACAGAACTAGCTCCAGTTCATCAATGTAATGTAGGCGTGTATTCTGAATATAGTCATACGTGCTTATGGAAAAGAACTTGCACGACATCTTTTGTCCTACCCTCCCATGGCAGCGGGGTCCTATTGGAAACTAAGGGATATTAAGGCCTCCTTTTAATACAGTACCAAAACAAAGAATTAACGCTTAGTGAATACATGAACTCCTCAAACTATGGTCATTACCGGGAGTGGTCCCGATTATTGTCACTTCGGGGTTACAGGATCATAACACAAAGTAGGTGACTATTGACTTGCAAAATAGGATCAAGAACTCACATATATTCATGAAAACATAATAGGTTCAGATCTGAAATCATGGCACTCGGGCCCTAGTGACAAGCATTAAGCATAGCAAAGTCATAGCAACATCAATCCTAGAACATAATGTATACAAGGGATAAAACCCTAACCCAACTAACTCGATTACATGATAAATATCATCCAACCCATCACCGTCCAGCAAGCCTATGATGGAATTACTCACGCACGGTGGTGAGCATCATGAAATTGGTGACGGAAGAAAGTAGATGATGACGATGGCGACGGATTCCCCTCTCCGGAGCCCCGAACGGACTCCAGATCAGCCCTCCCGAGAGAGATTACAGCTTCGCGGCGGCTCCGTATGTAAAACGCGATGAATCCTTCTCCCTTATTTTTTTCACCCCAAACGTGAATATATAGAGTTGGATTTGAGTCGGTGGAGCCTCAGGGGGGCAACGAGGCAGGGGGCGCGCCCTGCACCCTCATGGATAGGGTGTGGGGCCCCTGGTGTTGATTCTTTCACCAGTATTTTTTATTAATCCCAAAATGTGTCTTCGTTGATTTTCAGGTCATTCCAAGAACTTTTATTTCTGCACAAAAATAACACCATGGCAACTCTGCTGAAAACAGCGTTAGTCCGGGTTAGTTCCATTCAAATCATGCAAGTAAGAGTCCAAAACAAGGTCAAAAGTGTTTGGATAAGTAGATACGTTGGAGACGTATCAGGGACCTATCCGCGATTAGTTTTCTTACAGGTTAGTCCCTAATCTTAAATCCCTCACTACCTTTTGCTTGTTTATCCAAATCCAATGAAACCAACGCCAAAATTTTCATCTTGTTTACCTCTGTCCAGATAACAACTTGAACATTTTTTTGGAAATTTAAACTTTGGTTTCAAGCAGATTTGAATTTGAATTTCTTTTGATCGTAGTTTGTGTTTCATAGCTCCGATTTGATTGATTCTTTTTGCATATCAAAGCTCTTCACTTAAACTTTCTGTTTAGATCTTTTCTTTTGGTTTTTTATCTTTGCATCTTATGCTTGAGTGCTTATGTATACTATTGTTTGTTCACGATAGAGTTTCCGGAGTGCGAGGCTTGCTACTACGAATCTCTAGGGTTTTCTGATCGTCAGCAAGGCAAGTAACACTTTGATCATATCCCTTTATTACCAAGTTTTATGCATTACTTTCAATCCTCAAACATTGCATGAGTAGGAATTGATAACATGTGGGTGTGGGAAGTAGTTGTTGAGTTAGGAACCTATTGTCTTTCATCAACCCTCGGTATTATTCGTTATGCTCATACTGTTTTCCTATGCTCGTAGCCATGGATTGGTATGTGAGATTCATGAAAGATGTGAGAGTTATATTTTAACCAAGGGAAACTTAAGGTGGCTACTTTAATACACATCTGGGTGGATTGGTTGTGGGCACCTAGGGAATCCAGTGTTATCCTAGGAGATCTCGGGGTACCCATGTGATCATCCTATGGAATGCCACCCAGGCTCAAAGGGATCATAAGATTATTCATGCTAGAAACTTCCGTGTGCAGCAATAAGACATTATGGGCCCTGGCATAGTTGAGTAAGTTGTGGGAATCCTTTCCATGATGGGCTAGCATATGTAGGGGATTGTAGGTGTACCGGCCTATCTATCCGTTAAGGGGACCTCTTCGGAAAGACTATGTCTCAATCATCCGGTTCTCAAACATCATGCAGCGCGAGAAATACAACGGAGGAGATCGAGTCTTGTGGGGAAAAGTGTGCAAACCTCTGCAGAGTGTATAAACTAATCATGGTTAGCCGTGTCCCCGGTTATGGACAATTTTGAGTATCTGGTACTTGAATTATTGTTTGATCTCATCACTTTACTTAAATGATTTTTTTGGGTTATTAATATTTTTTTGGGATTGAGTTGGGGTTACCTTCTCAATAATGTCATAAAATTTATTCCTTTGTTGTAGGGAAAAATAGCTTTATGCAAATGATAACCATAGAGCCTCCACCAGCCAAATATGCATGTAGTGATAGCTGTTATTTGTTCATTGCTCTATATTGTTATCTTGTGAGGATAGTCCATGTGCTGACCTGCACGGCTGCAACATAACATGTTGCAGAGTTTTCAGACGAAGAGTAAGGTGCGATAGGTCATTGTCATGCACTCAGTTTTGCCGCGGAGTTAATGGACTCATTTATCTTCGAAGCTTCTGTAGTTATCTTATTTATTTAGATGGCCTTCAGCCATATTATTGTCATAAGTTCTCTTTTTGAGACACTCGATGTAATAAGTGTGTGATTGAACTCTGCAATAAATCCTTGAGTACTGTGTGTGTCAGCAATACCGATCCAGGGATGACACTTAAGCACAGAGACTATGGTCCATTGGGATCGGGTCGCTACAAGATGGTATCAGAGCACACGCTGACTGTAGGACGCGACCACTAGGAAAATCCTCAGGATACTCTTCCTGCTCATTTCTAACTCTTCTCCATTTCTACTCTATAGATGGCGGACCCAAGGAACAAGTTCACTCAACTGGATGACGACACCCCTTTCGGACGACACTTGAAGGAAGTCACTAGGTACCTGAACGTCGGCATACCAAGCTTCACCGGAACCTTCACCGCCACTTTACCAGAAGAGGAGTGCTGGACGATTCAAGTTCGTGTTCCCGGAAGGACTTTTACACCAGTTACCGAGCCCATCGAGTTTTCCTTTGATGCACCAACCTGGAGTTTCGGAAAGAGCATGGTCGCCCACATCGCCATTGGACGCATAGGTGAGGTGTACAACAAGGATCTTAAGGACACCATCTACCAGATATGTGGACGCCGAGATGAGAAATGGGAGATGATTCGCACCAGGAAGGATAAATCCATTGCAGCCTACATACAAGAGTTGAACCAGCACATTCGACGCTATGAGAACCAGCTGTGCGCCAACATGATAGACACGAAGAAGGTGATGACCTGGAACATGGAGCTGGAGGAAGAACTCAAAGCTATGCGCAATGGATATGAAGAGGAAATTGATGTACTACTGGAGAAGAATGAAGACCTGAAGAAGAAGCTAGGAATGTTCATGGGGGATCCCAAACCTGGAGTGGACATTCGTTCAGAAGATTACATCATACTAGACGACACAGACTCCGACCACGACAGCGATGATGATTATGAAGACGAAGCTGGAGTAGATATTATGGAGTCTTCCAGCGATCAAAATTTCTAGTCGACCACCAAATTACCCTTAGAGTACTTCCATCTATATAGTATAGTCCGCGAGATTGTGTAATGGTAGCTTAGATCGATTGTATGAATCTTGTTTGGTATTGAGTAGTGTGGAATGAATATGTTTGTCTCATGTGCATATGGGTAGTGAAATCTCTCTTTAGACCTCACTCCATTCTGTTCTCACCCCTCTAAACCTATCAGATGCCTCTGAGACGTGACCCCGCATTCGCCTTCCCACCGGAGCTCACCCAGTTGATCCAACAGCAGAATGCCTTGATGCAGTTGCTAGTTTAGAACCAAGGCAACAACAACAATAACAACAACCCACCGCCACCACCCCCAGTTGACAACTGAGCCCACTTTCTAAGGTTAAATCCGCCGGTGTTCTCTAGTAGCACCGAGCCGATTGTTGCTGATGACTGGCTCCGCAAGATTGGAAGGGAGCTGACCACCGCAGGTTACACAGATGCTGAGAAGGTGCGCCTTGCCGCACATCAACTGGATGGACCCGCAGCCTCATGGTGGGAGAACTACACAACCACTTTCCCCGTGGCTAATGTCACTTGGGATCAGTTTCAACAAGCCTTCCGCACTGCACATGTCTCAGCTGGAGCTATGAGTATGAAAAAGCATGAGTTCCGCAACTTGCACCAGGGAAATCGTACTGTGGCGCAGTACGTGGATGAGTTCATCAAGTTAGCTCGCTATGCCCCAGATGATGTGGCCACAGATGCCGCAAAGCAGGAGAAGTTTATGGAGGGCTGAATGATGAGCTGAGTATGCAGTTGATGGTGGCAACATTCACCAACTACCAGGAGCTGGTAGACAGGGCTCTCATGATTGAAGGCAAGCAGCAGTAGATAGAGAACCATAAACGGAAGTATGGACAGGGGAAGTACAACTCTAGAGCTCAGTAGAAGCTTCGTTTTACCCCGAACTCGGGAGGACATACCCATCATAACCTTGGAGGCCATTCTCACAATGGAGGAAGTTCACATAACCATAGTGGCCCTAGGAATGGAAATGGGAATGGAGGAAACAGCAGTCAGAGCCGTTCCAACCCAGCAACTCCCGCCAAGAAGGATCTGAGTCACGTTACCTATTTCAAGTGTGGGAAGACTGGACACTACGCCAATGATTGTTCTGAGGTAAAGAATGGTAATGGAAATGGAAGCTCTGGAAAGAAACCCAACCCTTTCACCAGAGGGCAGGTGAATCACGTCAACATGGAGGAAGTTGAAGAGCAGACTGATCCAGTTTTTGGTAAGTTTTTGATTAAGTCATTTACAGATATTGTCCTTTTTGACACTGGTGCATCACATTCATACATATCAAAGGGATTTGCGGATAAGTTTAAGTTACCCACCGTAGCTCTTAAGACACCTATGTTAGTAAGCTCACCTGGAGCGGAATACATGGCTAGCAGAGGATGTTTTCAGTTGCCATTGACCATAGGTAGGCATGTTTTCCCCTCAGACCTAATTATTCTAGAATCACAAGGATTGGATGTGATACTAGGCATGGATTGGCTATCGATGTATGGAGGAAATATCGATTGTTCTAGTAAGTCAATTCTTCTCACCACCCCAGAAGGGAAAAGGATCAAGTATGTGTCTAGGCATGCGCCACGGGAAGGAACTACCAGGCATGCCACCAGATCGAGACATAGAGTTTTTGATAGAGCTGTTACCAGGCACCGGACCAATATCGAAGAGACCGTATAGGATGCCCGCAAATGATCTGGAGGAAATTAAGAAATAGATTAAGGAGTTATTGGAGAAAGGTTATATTCGACCAAGTTCATCACCGTGGGGAGCCCCAGTTCTCTTAGTTGAGAAGAAGGATGGATCTTTGAGAATGGTTATTGATTATCATGCAGTGAATGAGGTGACGATCAAGAACAAATACCCACTACCGATGATCAATGATTTGTTTGACCAGCTGCAGGGATCTAAAGTATTCTCTAAGATCGATCTTCGATCAAGATACCACCAGCTGAAGATCTGAGAACAGGATATACCTAAGACAGCTTTTACCACAAGGTACGGGCTATATGAGTACACGGTCATGTCTTTTGGATTGTCTAACGCCCCTGTCTACTTTATGAGTATGATGAATAAGGTGTTCATGGAGTTCTTGGATAAGTTCTTTGTGGTGTTCATTGATGATATATTGGTGTACTCGAAGAATGAAGAAGAACACAAGAAACACTTGCGCTTGGTTCTTGAGAAGCTCAGGGAACATCAGCTATATGCCAAGTTCAGCAAATGTGAGTTTTGGTTGAAGGAAGTTGGATTTCTCGGACATGTTATATTAGGAGAAGGTATAGCAGTAGACCCTTCCAAAGTTCAGTTTTTCACTGAGTGGTTGGCACCCACCTCAGCTGCAGAGATATGCGGTTTTCTTGGACTCGCGGGATATTAACAAAGATTCATTAAGGATTTTTCCAAGATCGCGAAGCCCATGACGGAGTTATTCAAGAAGGACACCAAGTTTAAATGGATCGAGGAATGTGAGGCCAGTTTCCAGGAGTTGAAGAAACGTTTAGTTACAGCCCCAGTGCTAATTCTTCTGGATATACACAAGGGTTTCCAAATATATTGCGACGCTTCTCGCCAAGGACTTGGAGGTGTACTTATGCAAGATGGAAGAGTTGTTTCATATGCCTCACATCAGCTTCGACCCCATGAGTTGAATTATGCCATGCATGATTTGGAGTTAGCAGCCGTAGTGCATGCGCTCAAGACCTGGAGACATTTTCTTATTGGAAACCTTGTGATGTATACATGGATCATAAGAGTTTGAAGTACATCTTCACGCGGAAGGAGTTCAATCTCAGGCAAAGGAGATGGTTGGGGCTCAAAACGGATTATGATATGAAGCTGCATTATCATCCAGTAAAGGCCAATGTTGTAGCACACGCTTTGATCCGCAAGAGTTATGTTACTCTCGTAACCGGAGGATTACCTCAAGAGTTAGTCGACGATCTCACAGAACTTCGAATGGAGATAGTTCCGAGAGGTTTTGTTGTAGCGTTGGAAATTCGGTCCACGTTGTTGGGAAAGATTCGAGAAGCCCAGAAGACTGATAAGGAGATTGCAGAGATAAAGGAGAATATGAATAAAGGAAAGGCCAAAGGTTTTCATGAGGATGAACACGAAACTTTATGGTTTGAGGATCGTATTTATGTTCCCAATGACACAAAGATCAGGAAGATAATACTTCAGGAAGCTCATGACTCGTTGTACTCGATTCACCCAGGAAACACAAAGATGTATCTGGATTTGAAGGAACCTTTCTGGTAGACAGGTATGAAGAAGGATATTTCCGAGTATGTAGCCGTATGTGATGTATGTGAGAGAATTAAGGCAGAGCACCAGAAGCCAGCAGGATTACTTCAGCCTTTGCCGATACCCGAATGAAGTGGGATAAGCTTAGCATGGATTTCATCACCGGATTACCCAAGACACGATCAGGATATGATTCCATCTGGGTAGTAGTTGACCGATTGACCAAAGTGGCTCACTTTATCCCCGTGAAAACCACTTATACGAGCGCGAAGTTGGCCAAGATATATATGACCAGGATCGTTTGTCTGCATGGAGTTCCGAGGACCATCGTATCAGATAGAGGAACATAGTTTACCTCAAAGTTTTGGAATCAATTACACCAGACTTTGGGTATCAGGCTAGATTTCAGTACAACTTTTCATCCACAGATAGACAGATGGACCGAGAGAGTCAACCAGATTCTGGAAGACGTGTTGAGAGCTTGTGCGCTAGATTATGGATCTAGTTGGGATGATAATTTTCCTTACGCGGAGTTCTCATATAACAACCGCTACCAAGCCAGTTTAAAGATGGCCCCTTTCAAAGCTTTGTATGGAAGGAGGTGCAGGACACCATTGATGTGGGATGAAGTTGGAGACCGACAATTGTTCGAACTAGATTTAATCAGAGAGTCTGAAGAGAAGGTTAAGTTGATTCGTGATAGACTAAAGGTAGCTCAGTCTAGGCAGAAGAGTTATGCCGACACTAAACGCAAGGAGGTAGCCTATGAAGTCAGAGACAGAGCATATCTCTGTGTGTCACCACTTCGGGGAGTTAAAAGATTTGGAGTCAAAGGAAAGTTAGCCCCGAGATTTGTAAGACCATACCGAGTTTTGGAACGTATGGGAGAAGTGGCCTACAAGTTGGAATTACCCAAAGGTTTGTTAGGAGTTCATGATGTGTTTCACGTTTCCCAGTTGAAGAAGTGCCATGCAGAGATGGTCGATATTCCTTCGAGAGATACATTGCCCCTGGAAGCAATTCAGTTGGAGAGTGACCTAACCTATGAGGAGAAACCCGTCAAGATTCTCTAGTTTGCCAACCGAGTTACACGCAACAAGGTCATCAAGTTTTGCAAAGTTTAGTGGAGCCACCATACCGAGGAAGAAGCCACCTGGGAGCGAGAACAAAACCTACGGAAAGACCACCAACACCTTTTTTCTAACCAACCCAAATCTCAAGGGCGAGATTCACCTTAAGGGGGGTAGGTTTGTAACATCCCAGTTTTCAATTTGGATGTCAATCATTAGGTCATCATATGCATCCATGTTTGTGCATTTTGAATTTGGTTTTATTTGGACACTTTGATCCTAGATACCTTAAGCAACTCAAAGACCATTTGAGAGAGTTGGAGGTTTTCATAAAATTCCATTTTTGAATTTCCAAAATTGGTAGTTGGATCAAAGTGATTTTTATTTGAAATTATTTTTCCAATTATTTCAAAATAAATAAAATAATGAGAAAAGATAATATGACTTCTTCAAAACAGCAAAGAAATCATGGAAATTTAATTTTGAATAAAAATGAATTTTATTTGAGATTTTATTCGGTTAAATTAGGAAAAAATGTGCATTTCTAAAACTTGCATTTAGCCTAGAAAAATGTTCACTTTGTCCAAAATATTAGGAGAGGACGGGCAAAATTATTTCTGGAATTTTAGGGTTTTTATTTTATTTTATTTGGAATTTTCTTCGCGGTGAAAAGTTTTCTTAAAGAAAAAAAGGTTCCAGACTGAACTGGGCCGAAGGCCGAGCCAGCCCACCAGCGTCACCGGCTTCCCCGGCGCGTGGCCGAGCCGGACTCCGCCGGAGT